>NW_006284340.1:545504-547450 GCF_000327345.1 Myotis davidii | reverse complement strand
TAGGGAAACAAAGGAAGCAATCGCAATTACAATTGCATTAAAAAAAACAAAAAACCAACAACCTAGAAATAAATTTAACCAAGGAGGTAAAATACCTATACTCAGAAAGTGATAAGACACTGAAGAAAAAAGCTGAAAAATATACAAATAAATGGAAGCATATATACTGTTTTCATGGATAGGAAGAATTAACATCATTAAAATGTCTATACTACCGCAAACAATCTATAGGTTCAATGCAATTCTTATCAAAATATCAACAAGCGTTTTTTACAGAACTAGAATAATCCAAACATTCATATGACCCTAGCTGGTTTGTCACAATGGATAGAGTGTTGTCCTGTGGAGTGAAGGGTCTCAGGTTCGACTCCAGTCAAGGGCATGTACCTCGGTTGCACGCTCAATCCCCAGCCCTGGCTGGGGCCTGTGCAAAAGGCAACCAATTGATGTGACTTTCTCACATTGAAGTTTCTCTCTCTCTTCCTCCCACTCTCTCTCTAGAAATCAATGGGAAATAAGAAACAAAACACAAAAGTGTATTTGGAACCACAAAAGACCCTGAAATAGCCACAGCAATAATGAAAAAGAAGAATAAATTTGGAGATATTACACTACCTGATATCAAACAAGTCTAGGCAACCAATTGATGTGACTCTCTCACATTGAAGTTTCTCTCTCTCTTCCTTCCACTCTCTCTCTAGAAATGAATGGGAAATAAGAAACAAAAAACAAAAGTGTATTTGGAACCACAAAAGACCCTGAAATAGCCACAGCAATCATGAAAAAGAAGAATAAAGTTGGAGATATTACACTACCTGATATCAAACAAGGCTATAGTAATCAAAACAGCATATTGCTGGCATAAAAACAGACATATGGATCAATAGAATAGAACAGAAAGCCCAGAAATAAACCCACGCCTATATGGTCCCTTTATCTATAACAAGGGAGGCAAGAATATACAATGGGGTAAAGGTAGTCTCTTCAATAATGTTGGGAAAATTGGACAGATACACACAAAAGAATGAAACTGGATCACTTTCTTAGACCATATGCAAGAATAAACTCAAAATAAATTACAGACCTTAAAACCATAAAACTCCTAGAAAATTAAACATAGGCAGTAACCCCCTTGACATTATTCTTAATAATAATTTTTAGATATGTCTTCTCAGACAAGGGAAACAAGAGAAAAAATAAACAAATGGGACTACAGCCAACTAAAATGTTTTTGCATAGCAAAGGAAACCATCAACAAAATGAAAAGACAACCTACTGACTGGAAGAATATATTCAGCAATGATACATCCCATAAGAAGTTACTATCCAAAATATACAAAGAACCCATACAACTTAACACCAAAAAAAAAAAATCAAACAATTTGATTAAAAATCAGGCAGAGAGAGCAAATACATGCAAATCATAGAATAAACCAACAAACAGTAAGTGTTACCAAGGACATAAAGGAAAGGAAACCCTTGTGCACTGTTAGTGGGAATGTAGACTGACTGGAAGAAGATATTCAGCAATGATATATCCCATAAGAGGTTACTATCCAAAATATACAAAGAACTCATACAACTTAACACCAAAAAAAAAAATCAATGTAATTAAAAATCAGGCACAGAGAGCAAATAAATGCAAATCATAGATTGACTATATATATATATATAGTCAATGCTCAAAATTATTACTGGCTCCAAGAAAAAAAAAGCAGGCAGAAGACCTGAATAGACATTTCTCCCAAAGGGCATAGATATGGCCAATAGACATATGAGAAAATGCTCAACATCACTAATCATCAGGGAAATGCAAATTAAAACCACAATGAGAGATCACCTCACACCTGTTACATTGGCTACCATCAATAAACCAACAAACAGTAAGTGTTACCAAGGACGTAAAGGAAAGGGAACCCTTTTGCACTGTTAGTGGGAACGTAGTT
>NW_006284340.1:530726-545000 GCF_000327345.1 Myotis davidii | reverse complement strand
CAATTACTTGGCCATTGAAAAAGAATGAAATCTAACTATTTTCAACAGCACGAATGAAATTAGAGGGTAATTTCAGTCAGAGAAAGACAAATACTACATGATTTCACTTATATGTGGAATCTAAAGAACAACTTAAATTGTTCTTTAGAAACAGACTCTCTGTTGAAACAGCTTATTTTATAACAATTATACCTCAATATAACAGTTCTTAAAATGTGCCCATGGAGGAACCCTCCTGCGTTGTTGGTGGGACTGAACATTGGTGCAGCCACTATGGAAAACAGTACGGAGGGTCCGCAAAAAGTAAAAATGGAACTGCCTTATGACTCAGGGATTCCACTTCTGGGTATATATCTGAAGAAAACCAAAAGGCATTCAAAAGACTATATGCACCCCTATGTCCATTGCACCATTATTTACAGTAGCCAAGATATGGAAGTGACTCAAGTGCCATCAATAGACAAGTGGATAAGAACGTGCTGGTACATATATACAATGGACAATTACTTGGCCATTGAAAAAGAATGAAATCTTACCATTTTCAACAGCACGAATGAAATGAGAGGATAATTTCAGTCAGAGAAAGACAAATACTACATGATTTCACTTATATGTGGAATCTAAAGAGCAAAATAAATGAGCAAACAAAATTGAAACAGTCTCACACAGAGAGAGAGAGCTAGAAACAGACTCTCAGATACAGAGAACAGACTCATGGTTGCCAGAGGGGAAAGGGGTTGCGTGCATTGGGTGAAAAAGGTTAAGGGATTAAGAAGTAAAAATTGCTAGTTACAAAATAGTTACAGAGTAAAGTACAGCATAGGGAATATAGTCAATAATACTGTAATAACCACGTATGGGGCCAAGTGGGTTCTGGAAATATCAGGGGCTCTCTTTATAGTGTTTATGTAGTGTACTATGCTGTACACCTAAAACTAATACAAAATAATATTTTTAAAATGATTTTGTCTCTCTGTGTACCTAAATTTATGCATGTTCCTACACACACAAACATATCACACTGGTAACGTTTTGAGGGGAGAGACAAATTGCATAAATCTACTGCTATCTATGTGACCACAGTCAAAATCACCTAATTTTTCAAGACCTTGTCACACTCTACTCTAAAATACATGCATGAACAAAATGATCTCTAAGATCTATTCTCACTAACTTACATTATTTATGACTTCCATATAAAGGAAAACCAAATAGAAAAATATATTAGAAATGCAGCAGGTTCTGTTTCATTATCCCATATGTCATGGATAAAAGCTAATATCCTTAATATGTAATTAACTCATAAAATTAAGAAGAGAAAAATTTTGACATGTGTCAAAAATATAAAAAGTTAGGTAAGACCCCCTATAGACAATTCACAAAAATATATACAAAATGGCTTTCAAACATAGGAAAAGATGCTCAATCTCACTCAATTTAATTTTCTGAAAATTAAGTTAATGCGAATTAAATTACACTGAGATACCATTTATTTTATTTATTTGTTTTTTTATTATTGACATGATTATTGATGTCCTCCTTTCTCCTCCCTTTACCCACTTCCATCCAGCCCCCGCCACCCCTCCCCTGACCTTCACCACCCTGCTGTCTGTGTCCATGGGCTATGCGATACCATTTCTTACACATCAGAAAGGTGAAAACTAATAAAACAATCATTTTGTTGGGGATGCTATGCAAGAACAGGCACTCTCATATACTGCTGGTGGGAATATAAGCTAGTACAATTCTTTTGGAGGAGAATTTGGGATTACATAATAATAAGTATATATGCACTTATCTGTTGACCCAATAAAAGAGTCAAAGCAATTGCTATTAGTAGACTTTGGAATTTACCCTAAAGATATACCCCTCAGCAATATGAGAATAAACATGTGCAAGATTATTCATTGCAAATTGTAATTGCACAGTATTGGAAATAACTTGAGTGTAGCAAAGTGAATGAATAAACTGTGATACATCCATACAATGCATTACTGTGAAACTGTAGAAAAGAATAAGGAAGTTATCTATGAACTAACAGAGAGTAATTTTTAGGGTATAATGTTAGGTGAATAGAAGCAACCTACACAAGAATATCTAGAATATGCTACCTTGAGAGTTAGAAGGGAAAAGTAAGACAATATACCTGAATGTGCTCATTTTTGAAAAAAGAAAATAAAAAGGATGAACCAGAAACTAAGCTTGGTTACCCAGAGACAGTGGGTAAAACAGGGTGAAAAATAGGAATTAGGTAGAAGAGACTTGGGAAGTGACACTTCCTCGAATAAACAAAAATCTTATAGTTGTGACTTAGAACCATGTGACTATCTCACAAACTCAAAGAACAGATACATCATTGAAATGAATGGTAGGAAGGAGACTCCAAATGGAATATAAACAGAGAAGGATGAACCAAACTCTATTCCCAATAACCTGGGAGGATGGTGGTGAATAACTAACCAACGTAACTTTGGAAACAGTAGTTTAACGACCTACTCTAAATAGAAAAGAAAAAGAAAACAAACTGTAAACAGGTATTGTACTTTAGCTGGCAGGTTTTCCCCCACAGGGTTATGGGTCAGCTATTCTGAAACTGTTTTATGTGTGTTCTATGAATCTAAGGGCACTAAGAGCTAGGGTTGCTGTTTGTCAGAGAAAGAATTGGAGAATCAGGAAAGTGGGAAGGCTAGAATAAGCCTCGTGGGGCTGGCCTGAAATTGGAGGCATCGGTATAAGTCCAAGTCCGAAAACACATATTCAGGTAGGTAGATATACAAATAGATCCAGGTGTGTGTGTATATGCAGACATCTATGTCATAGCTCTGCCTGCTGAGAAGGCCTAGAAGCATTATCCCTGGATCAATGAGCACAGCTAATGTGTATTCTCTAGTTAAAGGAACTGTTTCCCTCCAATGTGCTCAATCAAAGGAACCAGTACTCCTTGAAGAAAGGGCACATCTCAAGGCTTGGGCTGGAAAAATCCAAGATGAGCCTGGACCATCTTGTGGAGTCAGACACCAGAACATACTCAAACAATGATAGGGCCACACCAAGCAATGCTGGAGCCACCTGAGTATGCTCCCCGTGACCAAATCCAGCTCCATTTGAGCAGCAAAATAAGTAATGGACCATTATAACTTAGAGAATAAAATCAAGCCGAGACCGGTTTGGCTCAGTGGATAGATCGTCGGCCTGCGGACTGGAGGGTCCCGGGTTCAGTTCCGGTCAAGGGCATGTGCCTAGGTTGCTGGCACATTCCCAGTAGGAGATGTGCAGGAGGCAGCTGATCGATGTTTCTCTCTCATCGATGTTTCTGGCTCTCTGTCTCTCTCCCTTCCTCTCTGTAAAAGATCAATAAAATATATTTAAAAAAATAGAGAATAAAATCAAACCCATGCATCCACACAGATATAAATAATTTGAATAGCTTATGCAATCTATTGAAAGGAAAGCTCTTCATTGTATTCGACTTCCATTAATAAGTGTAGAAGGAGTACAGGAGAGAGGAAAATCACCATTCAGCAAACACACCGTAAGAGTTGTTCAGGCAAGAGCCACCCATGGAAGCTAAAATGAGTAGACAAAGTATGAGAAAGAAGATATCTCCCTGGTCTCAGAGTGCCGTCCCATGAGACACTTATTCATTACAAAGAAAGATCAATACAATGGGGGAGCCTGGAAGACACCACCTTTATGACATGGTCAGAGATAACCTGGCCAGTGTGGGGCAAATCAACATTATATGATGCACAGAGTAGCACACAATGTCATTTCTGTGGCATCCTTTTTTTTTTCTTTATTGATTAAGGTATTACATATGTGTCCTTATCCCCCCATTGCTTTCCCCACCCCCCACTCATTCTTGGGGGGAAAAAAAGCATAACCTGAATTTCATCATGAGGAAGCATTATACAAATAACGGATGTTGTATGAAGTAACGGAACAGTACGCTCCTAAATGTCTCGGTCACAACAGACAAAGAGAGACGGAGGAACTGTTCCAGACTAAAGAATACTAAAGAGAAATGCAATGTGTTCCTAGATCAAATCCTCAATCAGAGAAGTGGCATGCCTGGGACAACTGGCAAAAGCTGAACATCTGTAGAATGCACTTATAGAATCAATGCTGATTTCCGGGCTTTGATAACTATACCTTGGGTGCTTTGGGCTGAATTGTGCCTCCCGAAAATTCATGTGTTGAAGTCCTCATCTCCGGGACCTCAGCATGTGACAGTCTGGGTGTAGGGTCTTTAAGGAGGTCATATGGGTAGGCCCTAATCGCACATGTCTGGGGTCCTGATAAAAGGCGATTAGCACACTGACAAACAGACTAACAGATGACCATATGAGGACACAGTGAGAAGGTAGCCATCTGCAAGTCAAGGAGAGAGGCCTCAAGAAGAACCCAAACCCACTGACACCTCGATCTTGGATATCTAACTTCCAGAATTTTGACAAAAGAAAATGTCCATTGTTTATGCCATCTAATCTGTGGCATTTTGTTTTGGGAGCCCAAAAAACTAACGCCATACAATATTATTCAGCCTTAAACAGGAAGGAAATTCTGGCACATGCTATAATGTGGATGAACCTTGAAGATGTTATGGTAAGTGAAATAAGGCAGTCGCCAACGGGCAAATATGTATGACTCCACTTATACGAGGTACCCAGGATGGTCAAATTCAGAGAGACAGAAAGTAGAATGGTGGCTGCCCAGGGCTGGGAGGGAGTCAGTGTTGAATGGCTAGTGTTTAATGGTTTAGTGTTTCAGTTGGAGAAAATGAAAAAAAATTCTGGAGGCCAATGTGGTGATAGCTGTGCAATGATGTATGTAAATGTACTTAATGCCTGAACTGTACCCTTAAAAATGGTTAAAATGATAAGTTTTATGTTAGGCATATTTTATCAGAATTAAAAAATAAAAATGAAGAAGAGGGGAACTTGGATATAGAGACAGAAGACACACGGGAAGAACACCATGTGATGATGGATGCAGCTACAAGCCAAGGATGGATGGGAGCGACCCGAATCTAGACAAGCCGGGGCAGCTCTCCTGTAGAGCCCTCAGAGGCAGGTTGGCTCTGCACATGCCTCGATTTCAGATGTCTAGCCTTCAGATCTCAGAGAGTACATTTTTGTGGTCTTTAGTGAAGGATGGTAGGTAGGTAGATAGGAGGAAGAGAGAGAAGAAAAGAAAAAGAGAAAGAAAGGAAAGAGAGAGAAAAGAAAGAAAAATTAAAAAAAGGAAATCAGGAGCCTGAGAAGTTTCTGTGCTACATAACACAGCGCTACATAACACAGCGCTGTATATCTAGCCAGCTTGTAATGGATTTAGCAGAGTGAGCTACCATTATTTCTTGTGGATTAAGTGCTTAAAGTGTGCAGGTCTGAAGTGTCTGTAAGTGTATCTTCCCAAGCAGTGGCCAAGTACCATTCTTTTCCCTGGGGGAAAGCACTTGTCTTTGTAAACCACTGCCTAGCACAGCAGCACCAGGAGGAAAGGGCGAAGTGATAACCTGTCTCCTGTGACCCACCGTCCCCTTTCCCGACCCTGCTTCTCACCAGAGCAGCAATGGAGGTGGGGAATCGGAAAGGAGTGGAATTCATCAAAAAAAATTTTTTTTAAGCTTCTCTTTCAAAGATACTGGTAAGAGGATGAACAGGCCACAGATGGGGAGAAAGCAGACTTTTATCTAGAATATATAAAAAAGTCTCACAACTCAATAATAAAAAAACAACCCAATACAAATGAGCAAAAGATATGCACATTTTACAAAAGATATATAGAGAAGCACATGAAAAGATGCATAGTCAATAGGGAAGTGGAAATTAAATCCACAATGAAATACCATTACATGCCTTTTCAAAAAATATATTTTTTTATTGATTTCAGAGAGGAAAGTAAAAGGAAAGAGAGAGAGAAACATCAATGATGGGAAAGAATCATTGATTGGCTGCCTCCTGCATGCCCTCTACTGGGGATTGAGCCTGCAACCCCGGCATGAGCCCTTCACTGGAATCAAACCTGGGATCCTTTAATCTGCTGGCAGATGCTCTATCCACTGAGCCAAACCAGTAAGGGCTACATGCCTTTTTAAATGACTAAAATTTAAAAAGATTGACTGTAGTAAGTACTGGCAAGGACGTGAAGGAAAAGACTCATATAAACTGCTCGTGGGATGCTACATGGTGCAACCACTTTGGAAAACAGGTTAGCCATTTCTTAAGAATATAACTACCGCATGATCTAGCGATTCCACTCTAGATACTTACACAAGAGAAATGGCAAGCACATGTCCATACAATGACTATATGTGAATTTTCAGTTTAATTTATCATAGTCCCAAACTTGAAACAACCCAAATACCTATCAACAAACTGCCATACGGCCACAACAATGACATACTACTCAGCAATAGGAAATAATGAATTATTGATCAAATGACATGATTAGAACTCATAAACAGTTTGCTGAGTATGTACTGGTTTCATTTACACCAAATTTTAGGAAATGATAATTTTATATGTTGTGGCAGAAAGCACGTCCAAGGTTGTCTGGGGTGGGGGCTGGAGGTGTGGAAGGGAAGAATCACAAAAGGGCAGAAGGAAATTCTTGGGAGTGAGGAATGTGTTCATTTTCCTGAATGTGCTGATGGTCTCATGGGCGTATTTGTATGTTAAAACTCCCAAACTGTGCATTTTAAGTAGGTTTAGCTCAATGATTTTTAACCGGCATGTCTGTCTGGTCACACCGGTGTGCTGCAAGAATTTGAAAAACATGCAGTATCTGACTATTTAATCAGGGGCACCGAGCTCTTTTCCCTTAGTTTGTCAAATTAAAAAATGACAACAGCCAATACAATAGCTGTCTGGTATGATGAATCAAAATTATACCTATTTCTTGTCAGGTGGGCAAAAAAATATTTTTTTGGTGTACTGCAGAATTTTGGTGATTAGTTTACATGTTCCATGAGATGAAAAAGGTTGAAAATCACTAGTTTTAGTTCATTGTGTGTCAATTAAACAACTGTTTTGTTGAAAAAGAGAATCTCTGGAATGGGGTCTGGGTGTGCATATTTTTAAATGCGACATAAATGAAAGAACCATCAACTTCAATGGGGAAAGGTTGGGGGAAGAGAGAAATCATGACTCTCTCCTAGAGAGTTGAGGTGTGGTCCCTTTGACAACCACTCACAATGGCAGCCTTGAAATGTCTTGTTTCCAATGCAGCTCTGATGTTCAACTTCACTCCTGTGCCTGAAGCCCCTGGCAATGCTCTTTGACCTGTGACCTTTTTAAAAAAATATATGTTTGTTGATTTCAGAGAGGAAAAGAGAGGAAGAGAGAGATAGAAACATCAATTATGAGAGAGAATCACTGGCTGCTTCCTGCACACTCCCCGCTGGGAATCAAGCCTGCAACCTGGGCATGTGCCCTGATAGGGAATTAAACCGTGACCTCCTGGTTCATAGGTCAATGCTAAACCACTGAGCCACACCACACAGGCTGACTTTTTTTTTTTTTTAGCATAAAGTCTCTGTTTCGTATGATCCCACTTGTAGCTCCCAACTTGAATCTGTCATAGAACAGATTACTTATCTGGCCATTATCCATCCTCTCAACATACCCAGTGCAACAGATGGGAATACATTCAGAACTGTGAAGCTGCTAGCTGGCTGTTTTTGTGTGTGTGGTGGGGGGAGGGGGGAATAGCCTATGAAACCATAATATGGGTATATGCTCTCTTATCCGACACACAAGGAAACCTTATCTGTAATAAGTACTACCCTACCTCACCTTCTGTGAGCAGCTGGGGACCTCATCTGTTTTGACTGCCACGGTATCCCAGTACCTAGAACAGCGCCTTGTACGAAGCAGGTACTCAATATTTAATAACCTGTGGACTGAATTAGTTGGCTTACACCCAAGTGTCTGACAAGTTTCAAAACTTGATTTTCTGACAATTTCATCTCCCATGAAATAGAAGCAATTAATCACAGACACCGCCGCCCCAGGAGATTGGGAAAATGCTTGAAGCATACTATACTTGGATATCACTATGGCATTTGACATGCCATCTGACAAGGTCTCTCATCATATTTTGGGGAAGAAAACAAAATATAAATTAGATGTTTTTTGGGCGATCAAAGTTAGCTGAAACCCAAAGATGCTGATTTCCAAATTGCAGAAAATAGGACAGGACCCTGTCTTCTTCTCAGTCTGGCTGAACATTTTAATCTGCCTTACACATAGTCTTTGTTTTATTACCTACTGTAGCTCCAGGACCGAGAAGTGTAGTGTAATGGCATACTGTTAGGGCTCAATAAGCATTGTTTAAAGGAATGAATGAACGAATAGAGTGACATACTTGAAGTTTGGACAACAGAATTGTAATGAAAGAAATACGCTGGGTGACCTCTCCGCAGTATTTGGTATAGTTGGCAGCTTCCTCCTTGAGAGGGCCTTGCTAGTTTTCCTTCTGTAACTCTAGAAGTTTCCTTTCTTCTTCCTCTGTGGAGTCTCTGCCTCAACCATTAAAATGGTTGGATTTCTTACATCCTGGTCTCTTCCTAACCATGAACCTCTCAAACCCTCACTTATGTTCATGTCCCATCACTACGCTAATGAATCCCAAATCTCTAACTCCATTCAGACGGACATTCACATAGAGTACTGCACACTTGACATCTCCGCTGTCAATCCAAACTCAGCACGTGCAAAACAGAACTTATTACCCACCCTGTGCCCAAGGAATCTAACAGCAGAAACAAGAAAACACTCGCTCCTCTACCTGGATTCTCTCTCAGTGAATGGGCCAGGTGTTCATCCAAGTGCTCAAGCAAAAACCCCAGGTATCATTTTTTACCACCTCCTCGTTTGCCCCCTAGGGCTAATCTTTCAGCAGGTCCCTGTCCTTTCTCCCTTTCAATATTGACTTCACCTACTCACTTTTCTCCATCACCACTTTTGCTACCATGTTTCAGACCACTGCCACCTCCCACCTAGAATACTGCCATAGACTAATTGGTCTCCCTGCCTTCAACAGTGTCTCTCTCTTCAGTCCATTCCTCACTTTGAAGCCAGAATGATCTTTCGAGAGTAAAGGTCTGATGCCCTTCATCTCTTTATATCATGCAATGACTCCCTCTTTTTTTTTAGAAAAAAGTTTGAAGGTGGTTGACCTCCCCTGCCTTATTCTCGCCTGCTACTTCCTGATCCCACCTTCCTAACCTGAGCTGAGAAGAGCTTCTCTCTTCTTTGCTCAGGCTGTTTTCTTTAGCATATCATTCCTCCCTTTTTGCTTGACCAACCCCTGTATCTGTGTCACCACTGAGCTAACATATAGTTTATAATATATTACATATAATTTATAACATGTAATTTCCTCCGAAATGTCTGTCTGGATTCCCCCAAACGAAGGCTAGAGACTCTACCACAGAATTCTGTATTTCCTGTTAGAACTCTTACGGAACTGTACTCATTAGACGGATTGTTCCTGTTCCTCATAGGACTGAAAGATTCATGAGGCCAAGGACTATGTCCACCATATTCATTAATTCATATTCCCAGAAGAATGGCTGCAGGATAACATAAGAACATAAAAAATGCCGAGTGAATGAACAAGATAAAAAGGTCCACTCCTAAGAGCACCTGAGTGCCAGAGTTGGCTCTTACTCCAAAAAAAAAGCATCTGTACAAGCAAAGCTGGAGAAGGAACTGACATAGCACATGTGAGAGAGACTAGGAGTCATGTGACAAGAGGCTGAGGATGAATCAATACTCTGAGTTGTGACAGCCAAAGAACTGATTCAACTTGGACAGCACTGACATGAGTTACCACATGTGAAAGATGGAGGTGGTGGCTTTCCTATATACACACCGATTTTAAGATACTTGGGGCACTGTGATCACTCTGGACACGAGAAGTGACTAGAACGATGGAACTACACTGAAAACTATTAGGCACTAATGCGAGAAATTGAAGAAGACACAAACAAATGAAAAGACATGCTCACGGATTGGAAGAATTAATATTGTTAAAATGTTTGCACTGCCCAAAGCAATCCACAGATTCAATTTGCCCCCCAAACAAAATTTCAATGGCATCTTTTCACAGAAATAGAACAAGCAATCCTAAAGTTTTTATGGAACCACACAAAACCTTGAATATCCAAAGCAGTCTTGAGGAAGAGCAAACTATATTGTAAAGCAATAGCTAGAGGCCTGGTGCACGGATTCAAGCACCGGTGAGGTCCCTCAGCCTGGTCTGAACCCTCTTGCAATCTGGGACCCTTCGAGGGATGTAGCAGTGCGAGAAGTGGCAGGCAACTGGGGAGGAGCCCGAGCAGGGGCCGGTACTGCACCACTCCCACTCATCCTGGCCCCACTGCACCTGCCGCTGCCACCAGTAGCGCTGCCACCGGCCCGGCTTCTGGCTGAGTGGTGCTCCTGCTGTGGGAGCACATTGACCACCAGGGGACAGCTTCTGCGTTGAGCATCTGCCTCCTGGTGGTCAGTGCATGTCAAAGCAACCGGTTGACCGGTCATTTGGTTGTAACGGTAACTTAGGCTTTTATGTACCATATAGATAATTAAAACAGTACAGTATCAGCATAAAAAACCAGACACATATATCAATGACAAGAGAACAGAGCCCAGAAATAAACCCATGCATATCTGGTCAATTAGTTTGCAACAAAGCCAAGAATATACAATGGGGAAAGGACAGTCTCTTCAAAAGGCAGAGGCTAGCCCGGAACACCTGAAGCCAGTCCAAAAGGGTGGAGCGTAGCCCGAAAAAGGGGAGTCCAGCCCCAAAGATCAGAACCTAGACCCAAACACCTGAGCCCAGGGCTGAAGGATACACAGGCAGCAAGAAATAGAGTCAGGATGCAAATCCAGGCAGTGCAGTATCAGAACTTACACATTTAACTTCTGAATGTCCTTCTAAGAAATCTGAGATATTAGAAGAGTTAAACAACTTTACTAGAGAGTTTCAGAACTTGGTTATTCTGATTCTAATGCCATGGGCTTAGCATCGGTGTTTTACTGTATATCCCGTGGGCATGACACAGTCCGAGGAGGTGATTCCTAAATGGGATGAAGGGGGATTTAAATAGATCTTCCTTCTTCTCACCCACTTCACTGATTCCATCCGAGTGACATCACAAGAAACCAAAACCAAACAAAAAGGACAGTGCAGACACTGCAAGAGTGACAAGAATTTTTCTCTTCCGCATCAGCCTTTTCTCCTCTGCCAAGTCATCAGACGAGCTTGCTCATTGCCAGGGCACCAAACTCCTGGTTTTCCCCCTTCATTCTGACTTGCGCTTCAGTGCCATTAGGGAAGGTTACTAAAGAAAGAATTTGCAGGATGAGCCGCTGCTGGTACATATGCCGATGAGAAAGCCAAGCTGACTACTTCCGGAGTGCGTCAGTGCAAGAAGGAACTGACTGGCACTTACCACACAGGAATGTCCAGGTAGTCGGGAACACAAATGCTTTGTAAAAGTATTTCTGCTAGCCTCCAAGTTTGGAGTTCTTTGGGGAGAAAGTTGGAACAGAATCCTTCTTCCCGTGCTCCATCTGACCGAGAGCCAGTTAGCACATCTTAAACCCGGGGTTGCTAAGACAAATGCACACAGGAAGGTCCCCAGAGGGAGGGAATCAGGTGGGGGCTGTGGCCTCACTCTGACCAACAGGGACAGTCATTCTTCATTCAGCTGACCACTGCCACGCAGGCCCAGTGTTAGCACATTATCCCATTTTTTAAAAAGAAACCCAAACTTCAGAGGTTTTTTGTAAAAAGTCCTGCTTATAAATATTGGCGACTGTTTCCACTTTTAACACTATGCCAACTAAACAAAACATATCTGAAGTCCAAGTGCAGCCCAGACGCCACGGATCCACAACTCTTGCTTTCAATAACCCTATTACGGAAAAAAAATCTAGATTTATGTGATGTTAAAAGGGGCATAATCATTGCTTAAAATGATTTATTATAAGTTCCTTTAGGGAACAAGTTCTTCCCTGTATTTAAAATATTACTAGGTTCAGGGAAACCTAATTCTAGACTCATTGTGAGTAATACATCAATTATGTAAAAGATCTTATTTGCAGAGACTGCCCAGTCTTGCTTGGTCCTGTCCTAGCGCTCTGAATTCAGGACTATTCTAATTAAATCCAACACTTCACTCACTGAACAGACATGTATAAGATGGCCATTAGGTGACAAGCCATTTTCAAGGTGCTGAAAATACCAGAGTGGATGAGATTCGGGAAAGGCTCTGTCCCCAGGAGGGTGCAAGTATAGTGGGAAGAGTGTGGGCATCTTGGGAACTGACAGACTTGGTCTGAGTCCTGCATATGATTATGGGCTCTAGTCCCTATTACTGGCTCTATTCATCTTTCTCAGTTCCAGTTTCAACCTTTATTAAATGAGAGAAATAATTCCACCACTCAAAGAAGATTTCACTAGATATATAGTCAGCAGTAGCCAAATAGTAGGTGCTCAATAAATAGCTACCGAAACTAAATTTCTTCAAAATTCATATTCTCTTTTCCTTTTTTTTTTAATTAAGTACAAAATTTTGTTGCAATTGACATAAATCCAATTCAAACTGGCTAGGCAAAAAGCTGAGTTGTTTGTTGTTGTTTCTAAAATGAATCACATAGGCAAGAAAAGAACTGAAGAACCAAACCATAGTAGGGTAGGGATGCATCAGGCGGGAAGGGCTGGAATGCCATCAGGGCTCTCTCCCTCTGTTCTCGCTTCCTGCAGTTCAGCTTCCTCCACAGGACAGTGCCCAAGCCTCACGGTTCATAGCTTTTACCTCCAGATAAGACCCTGTTCAAAGAGGCCCAGAGGAGGACGCTGCCAGGCTTGCCTCAGACCAGCACCCACTTCTAAAGCAGTCACCAAGACCGCGGAAGGGGATGATGTGAACACGCGGCAGCTCCCTATAACCACACGAGCACCAGGAGAAGAAATGGCTCCAGGGAGAAGGGCCGGGGAGGGGGGGCGGGGCATGAGAGGGGGGTGATGCTGGTCTCCTGAGAAGGCAAGGCTGATGGATAAACATGATCATCAACAATCTCAGCCCCTTGGACTGGGTCCAAGTCACTTGAATCCTCTCCACCAGGAAGATCTACCATTTGGAGAACTAGTGTCCCTAAAGGAAAACTGTGGTACATCTACACGATGGAATACTATGCTGCTCTAAAAAGGAAGGAACTCTTACCATTTGCAATATCATGGATGGAACTGGAGAGCATTATGCTAAGTGAAATAAGCCAGTCAATGAAGGAAAAATACCACATGATCTCACTCATTCATGGATAATTGAGACCATTATAAACTTTTGAACAATAATAGATACAGAGGCAGAGTTGCCTCAAACAGAGTGTCAAACTGCAGCGGGAAGGCCGGGGAGGGTTCGGGGGCGGGAGGTAGGGGGGTAAGAGATCAACCAAAGGACTTGTAGGCATGCATATAAGCATAACCAATGGACATAAGACACTGGGGGATAGGGGAGACTGTCTTGAGCGGGGGGGGAAAATGGACACATATGTAATACCCTTTGTAATAAATAATAAAATAATAATAAAAAAAAAGAAAGAAAGGACACAGTTTCCGGACAGTCAAGAGATGACAAATATCTACCACTGATTTGATCTCAAGTGATGATGTTCCACATTGCTAAGTCAGGCCCGGGGTTTCTGCTCCTCGCTGGTCAATTCCTCAGCAAACGTGCCTTTCTAGAGCCCTTTCTCCTCCTGGGCTCCCTTCCTAACCCCGGAGGAGGGACTACCTGACAAGCCCACCAGCTCTTACCCATACGGTCTTCTCCTCCCCTTTCTGTGTGCATCTAACAATGACATCTGACATCAGAGTGGTTACCAAACATTTCCCCCCAGTTATCTACTTGGTGCTGGTAGTATCTCCACAAGAGGTAGGAGAAGTATTACCACCCATTTTATCAACGATGAAATAATTCCAGATCAGATCACAGAACGGAACGGAGATCTTCGCCTACGACATCGTTTGGATGTGGAATCACTATAGGCCAGTGATGGCGAACCCCTGACACGCGAACTCATTTTTTTTGGTTGATTTTTCTTTGTTAAATGGCATTTAAATATATAAAATAAATATCAAAAATATAAATCTTTGTTTTACTATGGTTGCAAATATCAAAAAATTTCTATATGTGACACAGCACCAGAGTTAAGTTGGGGTTTTTCAAAATGCTCACACGCTGAACTAAAAGGTTCA
>NW_006284340.1:528145-529944 GCF_000327345.1 Myotis davidii | reverse complement strand
AGTGTACATTGTGATGGTTTAACATTTCAACACTATCCCTACATCACATTTTGTAGAATTTTATACAAATGGAATCACACAGTATATACTCCTTTTTCCTGGCTTCTATCACTCAGCACAGTCATTCTGAGATTCATCCATGTCGCTATGTATGATAGTGGTTCATTCCTTTTTATTGCTGAGCAGCATTCCATTGAATGGGTGTACCACAATTTGTTCGTCCATTCACCTGTTGATGTTACATTTGAGTTGTTTCCAGTTCGGGGCTGAAGATTAGTCTGATATGGGCAGTGAACAGGTAGTCGTATGGACATAGCTTTTTTTTCTTTTTCTTTTTTTTCAGGAAAATACCTAGCAGCATCAGATGGTAGGTATATGTTTAACTTTTCAGAAACTGCTCTATTGTTTTCCAAAGTGATAACTATACCATTTTGCATTCCCAGCAGCAGTGTGTGAGGGTTCCAGTTTGGCCACATCCTTGCCAATACTTGGTGTGCTCAGTCTTTTCATTCTAACCACTCTACAAGGTGTGCAATGGCTTTTCAGTTGGTTTTAATTTGTGTTTCCCTAACACGCTGAACTCAAAAGGTTCACCATCACTGCTATAGGCTGAGGCTCAGTTGCCATTTCCACCAGATTCATAAGTTCCTCTAAGAACTGGACTCTCCTTGGCTGTGAACCATGAACAGTGGGCATAAGACTAGACTGCATGTGTGGCAAGGTGACCAGAGCTGTCAAAAGCACTAATAATGTTGAGCATCTTTTCATGTGCTTAAAAGTGCCATCTGTAGACCTTTTTGGTGAAGTGTCTGCACAAATGCTTTGCCCTTTTTAATATTTAGTTATTTTCTTACTGAGTTCTGAGAATTCTTTAGATATTCTAAGTGCACGTTCTTTACCAGATATGTGCTTTGCAAACATATTTTCCCAATGTGTGCCTTTTTTACTGTCTCAAAAACTTCTCTTTGGAAGACACTATTATTATTTTGGTGAAATTCAACTCATTGTTATTTCATGGGTCTTGCTTTTGATGGGAGACATTTTTTGAGCCTTTAGAAATTTGTAACTTAAAGAAACTGGAGAGAATGGGGCGAAGAGGGAATAAGGGAGGGAAAGGATTTACTAAAATTAGCCAGTGAGTTGGCTGGAGCTAGCAAACCTTATTGTAAGGGGATTATGGCGAAGCTTTTATTCTGTGGGAGACGGACGTGACCACCAGGGGGCAGATGCTATGACCAGTAAGTTAGTTTGCTGCTGGGGTCCAGCTGATCAGGACTGGGCAAGATTGGCTGGACACACCCTGGAGCCCTCCCTGGTCCCTCCCCAGCCCCAATCATGCACCAGTGGGGTCCCTCAGCCTGGCCTGCACCCTCTCACAATTTGGGACCCCCTCGGGGGGATGTCCACAGGCCAGGCTGAGGGGTCCCACCAGTGCACAAATCTGTGCCCTGGGCCTCTAGTATATTATAAAAGCAGCTTTAAATTCTGCGTTGACAACTGTAAGTGATCCCCAAACAGCCCGTCTCAGCACCGCTCACCGTCCTGGGAGGGTGGCAGACTGGCCTCTTCAGGGAGCAGAACAGATGCTCTGCAGCTGGGCGCCCTCGTTGAAACAAGGAAGTTAACGGCGTCAGCACACTTGTTACACACACACACACACACACACACACCTATTTAAGCACTTTCCAGAAGAGACAAAAATATTTCAAACAATGTTTCTGTCCAGCATTGTCACATCCAATTGGCTTTATTATTTCAGATCCTCTGCTTTCTTCTTGACACATATTTAAGAGGTAGTT
>NW_006284340.1:526987-528048 GCF_000327345.1 Myotis davidii | reverse complement strand
TTGACTTAAATTCTGCGTTGACAACTGTAAGTGATCCCCAAACAGCCCGTCTCAGCACCGCTCACCGTCCTGGGAGGGTGGCAGACTGGCCTCTTCAGGGAGCAGAACAGATGCTCTGCAGCTGGGCGCCCTCGTTGAAACAAGGAAGTTAACGGCGTCAGCACACTTGTTACTGCACACATGCTGGACAGTGCGGCAAGGACTCAAGCGCATGTGCTGCACCCACACCCGGGGCTCAGTGGGGAGGTGTTTCCATCCGAATCCTGACGACATGACCCCCTGACCACGGCCCCTGCCTGGGGTGCACCCAGGTGCTCGGCAGGTGCACCAGCTGTCTGGCCATGTTACAGTCAATCCTTCGCCCTCTTCTGGAGCCGGGAGGCAAACTCACAAGCTCGGTGCACACTCAGCAGAACTCTGCAGCGTCTTGCAGTGTGTGCAGCTTCCTGTGTGGGGTGTGGCTGCAAACCCTGGGGCGGGCAGCCTGCACAAAACTGCAGGGGACGGACTCCCCAGCTGGGGTCTCCCTTCAGGGTCACTGAGACCTGGGGTTTCCCCAAAGGCCACTGCGTGGCAGGAGCTAACAGTATTGTGGGGCAGGCCTTAAAGGGACTGTCTCGGAGTCATCTGCTCTGTGCTTGATTGTGTGGAAATGCCCAGGGGCACAGTTGTGCCTGTGTTTGCAGACCACTGCCTGTTACACAAGCCTATTTTCCTCCCTGGGGTGGAGACTCCACAGCCAGGGTTCACATCACCTCTGTCTTCCTGGAAGTTATGTATCAGGGAAGTTATCTGGTCGAACGAGGGTGAGTGGAGGGTGCGGGGAAGAAGGAGTAAGACCCATGTTTCTGACAGACTAAAATAGCTTTGGTGGAAGCAAACAACTTTTTGTTGTTGTTTCTGCCCCGAAATAGTTTTGGAGCCCAAACGGTGCTCCCCAGGGTCATGCTATTTCTGGTACATTTCCTCCTAACCTCTGAGGATTCCCCCCAATACTTAACTGAATTTGGGGACCCTGCTTTTTGGAAGGACCAGTTTTGAAGGCCCCGAGAGAATCTGTG
>NW_006284340.1:524928-526943 GCF_000327345.1 Myotis davidii | reverse complement strand
GAAAGAGGCTAGGACAGGTGGTCATGGATGAGAGAAGAGAGACGTAGAGGACTGACGGGAAGATGCCCAGGTGGGATTCCGGTCTGGGCTGCAGGCCTCCCAAGACGCCCTGGATGGAAGTCACGTCTATGAGGGAGTCCTGAGGGGATACAGGGGCTAAGCACTGACTGAAGGCCTACACGTGCCAGTCAAGGAGCCCTGGGAGGAATCCGAGCTCTGATTATCTGCACAAGTTACAGGAAGCCACTCGCCTCATCCAAACAACAATGCTGCTGCAATGCAGGCATTCCTTCCCCCACCTAAGAACTGATGCTCAGAGCATCTTAACTCCTTCACGGACCCTAACGTTTACTGAGCAGCCCCTATGTGCCAGCGCTCTGACAGTCGCTGGCAATACACAGATGGATGGCCTAGTCCCCAAGTTTGAGGAGCTCGTGATTAAAGCAGCCCGATTCATGGAGACGGAGATGTCCGCAGCAAAACTACCAGGCAGAGCTCCGTGACACACTTAGTTCAACTGTTCACTCCACCTGAGAGGCAGTGCTATGTTATAGAAGAAGACGGGCTGGAAAAAGGAGTGGTGAACTTGGCATGAAAGGCAAAGGATTGTCCAGGCTAAGGGAGGAAAAGCACTTTCCACAGAGTCCTGACCTGCTGTTCCACCTCAGAATAGATGCCGGGCCTGGTTCTGTCTGATGGGGGAGTCTGTCTCTCTGTTCCACCAGCTGTGGAGACTCCTGAGCTCCCGAACCCAGGTACCTCTGAAGGAACAGGAATGGCTCCCTCAGAGCAGAGTCCCACGCCTCCAGGAGGCAAGATTAGTTCCGATGGTCCCATCTGACTTTACTCCTCCACCACCTGAGAGGCAGTGCTATGTTATAGAAGAAGATGGGCTGGAAAAAGGAGTGGTGAACTTGGTATAAAAGGCAAAGGATTGTCCAGACCAAAGGAGAAAAAGCACTTTCCACAGAGTCCTGAGCTGCTGTTCCACCTCAGAATAGATGCCGAGCCTGGTTCTGTCTGATGGGGGAGTCTGTCTCTCTGTTCCACCAGCTGTGGAGACTCCTGAGCTCCCGAACCCAGGTACCTCGGAGGGAACAGGAATGGCTCCCATCAGAGCAGAGTCCCAGGCCTCCAGGAGGCAAGATTAGTTCCAATGGTCCCATCTGACTCTACTCCTCCATGATTTAATCCTGAGCCCCTGGGACTTGTGGGGCAGACCCTAAGCACTCCTAAAATGAAAACCAAGAACCCTGACCACTCTCACCTTTCATGGGAAGGTCAAGAATAGTTTACTCCACCCAGCCAGCATGGCTCAGTGGTTGAGCGTTGAGGTCATGGTTCAATTCCCAGTCAGGGCACATACGGGGGGAAAGGGGAGGCTTGATCCCCAGTAGGGAGCGTGTAGGAGGCGATCAATGGGATCAGTGATTATCACTCATCATTGATATTTCTATCCTCTCTCTCTCTCTCTCCCTTCCTCTCTAAAATAAATTTTAAAAATGTATATTTTTTGTTAAAAAGAATCATTTACTCCTCACAAAATCAAATGTTACTTCTTAACTCCTTGTGGTTTTCTTAGTGGTTAAATTATGAGAGCTAGTATTTATTGAGTGCTTACTAAGTACCAAGTATCACTCTTAATCATATATGCAGGTAGTTCATATATTCAATATATACAGGCAGTTAAATATATTCCCCACTGAATAGCCAATGAAAATGAGGCGCAGAGAAGACAAGTTGGTCTGGTCTGAAGTATGGAGGCTATGGTGGTCCACCGTTTGAGACCCAGAATGAGATTTGTTAAGTTAGGAGAAGCTCTAGAAATCAAGATGGGAAACCTCTCAGCTCATCATTTGAATCAAAGATATGCACCAAATTTGGACAAAGAACCTCATTTTCCAAATAGTGTGTGTGTGTGTGTGAAACGCCCACCATTACAGGTATCAAGTAGCTAAAGGTGGCAACACAGAAAGATGAGCAAAGGACAGAATAGCATTTCCACGTTATATACA
>NW_006284340.1:521930-524902 GCF_000327345.1 Myotis davidii | reverse complement strand
AATCCTGAGCCTCTGGGACTTGTGGGGCAGACCCTAAGCACTCCTAAAATGAAAACCAAGAACCCTGACCACTCTCACCTTTCATGGGAAGGTCAAGAATAGTTTACTCCACCCAGCCAGCATGGCTCAGTGGTTGAGCGTTGAGGTCATGGTTCAATTCCCAGTCAGGGCACATACGGGGGGAAAGGGGAGGCTTGATCCCCAGTAGGGAGCGTGTAGGAGGCGATCAATGGGATCAATGATTATCACTCATCATTGATATTTCTATCCTCTCTCTCTCTCTCTCTCCCTTCCTCTCTAAAATAAATTTTAAAAATGTATATTTTTTTGTTAAAAAGAATCATTTACTCCTCACAAAATCAAATGTTACTTCTTAACTCCTTGTGGTTTTCTCAGTGGTTAAATTATGAGAGCTAGTATTTATTGAGTGCTTACTAAGTACCAAGTATCACTCTTAATCATATATGCAGGTAGTTCATATATTCAATATATGCAGGCAGTTAAATATATTCCCCATTGAGTAGCCAATGAAAATGAGGCACAGAGAAGACAAGTTGGTCTGGTCTGAAGTATGGAGGCTATGGTGGTCCACCATTTGAGACCCAGAATGAGATTTGTTAAGTTAGGAGAAGCTCTAGAAATCAAGAAGGGAAACCTCTCGGCTCATCATTTGAATCAGAGATATGCACCACATTTGGACAAAGAACCTCATTTTCCAAATTGTGTGTGTGTGTGTGAAACACCCACCATTACAGGTACCAAGTAGCTAAAGGTGGCAACACAGAGAGAAGATAAGCAAAGGACAGAGTAGCATTTCCACGTTATATACGTCTCAGATGCTAAGACATTATATTTGATCAGCACTCAAAGCCACCCTTGCCTGCCCTTGCCCCTCAGGAGAGCCTGAGAAGACTCCTGGTAGTGTAACCTCACTCTCCTAACACAAACACCCCTCTGTGTGGATGTTAGTCCTTGGGACAGTGTCTTCCTTTTTCATACCTTCACAGTCTCCCTTAATGGTCACTGAAATCAGCAAAGAGCAATTTGCTCCAGATGCCCGTGTACTCATTGGACATCCTGCCCGGGGCGCTCTGCCTTCAGTACAAACAGATGGCCCCTGACCCATGGGATTGCCCCACTGACTTACTGACTCCCACCCAGAGGGAAGCAACCGACGCTTGTACAAGAGGGGCCACCTTCTGCTAGGTCAACTCTCACAGATCGAAGTCAGACAGGTGGGATCCTTCCCAGACATACACATACCCACCCCAAGACAAGGATGTCAATTCCTGCCTAGCTGCCCTTGGCTTGATTCCTAGTTTTCTTCTTTCTCCAGACCCAGGAAGGTATTGTAAAAGATAGGTTTTATTATTATTGAGGTGTGTTAGGCCCACAGACCAGGAGATGAGTGTCATTGCAAAGACAGTTGGCTATACTCACAGCTCCCAAAGGAGAAGGCAAACCGTGCCATGGGGATGGGGGGGGAGTAGGGTAGGGGGTGGGGAGTATATGGAGAAGCACCAGGGTCAGTCAGAAGGCAGAGGAATCAGTAGCACATGAGCAAGGTTTCCATGGAGAAAACAGGGAAAGCAGGCTTAGTATTGCCCAGTTTGAATAAGTTTGGCAGGCTCTGGGGCACAGTCTGTCCCTAGTGGTCCGGTTCCTCACCCTGGGGTGATGAGGGCAGCAGAATCCTGGCCCTGAGTGTGAGAGCCAGACAGAGGAGGTGATTGGAGGGTAGGCTCAGATGGGCTGATTTGCATATGCAATCCCTGCTTGTAGGCCAGTCCTTGGCTGTCTCTAGGAATTGGCTAATCCTGGGGAGGGTAGTCCCTCCAGAGTGGGCAAGGCCCCAAGATGTCAAAACATGAAATACAGGAACTAGGAAATGTGGTTATTCTACAGAAGAGAGCTCAGGAGTGGGCTCTGCCACCTCATGCAGGGTTTGGCCTTCGCGGCTTTTAACACACTGAGGTGTTCTGACTCATTCTGGGAACACACTCCATTTGCATCTAAAATTTAAAATATGCAAATTTGGCAGTAGATTTGGAACTCACACAGCTCTGTATGTGAGGCTGGCTTCCCTGGATCAAACATGACTCTTTCTTTCTAAGAAGGATTTGTACGTCTCTCTGAACTGCTGAAAATGGAGTTATGGATCCATAGAACACAGATGAAGGGCCAGGTGGTTAAACCAATTGTGGGTCAAGTGCTGGGAAAGCAATCAAACCCAACAGCAGCCAGTGCACGCCAGTCCCTTAATAGTCACAGGCGGAAGGTAAGGCCAGGTATGCTGCGTACAAGCAAGTGCTCAGCCCCAGCTGCGAAGTAGAAGCACTAGGGGAGCTTTGGGTCCTGCTGCAGGCCAATTACATCAGAATCTTTGAAGGTGTGGCCCGGATAGCAATCTATAATAACAGCATATTATGCTAATTAGACCGGATGTCCTTCTGGATGACCTTCCGGACGAAGCCAGGGCTGAGAGGGAATCCCAGGTCCCGGGTGCCAGGTGCCAGAGGAAAGAAAGGCCTACTCTTGCATGAATTTCTTGCCTCAGGCCTCTATTTCTATATAATGATCCTATATAATAAAAGGGTAATATGCAAATAGACGAAAGGGCAGAATAACCAGAACGCTTGCAGCCCCTTGCCCCAGCTGGCCCCACCCCCCAGCAGTCGCCTGGACCCTGATTGGGGGTGGGGCTGGCTGGCAAACTGCCCAAAGCCCCTCACGCCGGCCAGGCCCACCCCCAATAGGCCAGCAGGCCAATTACATCAGAATCTTTGAAGGTGTGGCCCGGATAGCAATCTATAATAACAGCATATTATGCTAATTAGACCGGATGTCCTTCTGGATGACCTTCCGGACGAAGCCAGGGCTGAGAGGGAATCCCAGGTCCCGGGTGCCAGGTGCCAGAGGAAAGAAAGGCCTACTCTTGCATGAATTTCTTGCCTCAGGCCTCTATTTCTATA
>NW_006284340.1:501730-521084 GCF_000327345.1 Myotis davidii | reverse complement strand
TGAGCCAGGCCCACCCCCAATAGGCCAGCAGGCTGGAACCCACCCGTGCACAAATTCGTGCACTGGGCCTCTAGTTTATTTCACAAAAATCTCTGGGATTCTGTTGTTCAGCCAGCATTGAAAAACACTGTCCTATAACTGGACTATTAAACAACTTGACCATAGGCCATTAGAATGGCCCGTGAATACCCAGTGGAAGGTGTACAATTCAAGCTGGGTTCATGTGGAACCGGCTGGGTTTCATGACCGAGTGCTTGTCCTACAAGAGCTTGGTCAGAGACACTCAGTGGCTACTGCTTCCTGTGTCCAGTGACTAAACCTGCCTTTACCTTACACTGCCTTGACGGACTCACCAGTGCAGGCTGAAAGAATCCTGCTACTCCCTTCACCCTGTCAAAACAAAAGGCTGGTGGAGGCTCTGGCAGATGCCAGGAGGTATGTTTTTACCGCAGTTGCCACTCTGGCGGGACCTGGAGACCTACCCTCCAGCCTTGAGACATGTCTCGGCTTCTGAGGGGGTTTGAGCGTGATGCCAGGAGGGAAGTGAGGCATCTGACCCTGCCAGGGTGCCTGTTCTTTGTGATTCCTCCAGACCCTGGCTGAGCTCTTTGCCCTCCAATCACAGAGAGAAGGAGCCACAGAACTATTCACCCCGAGCAGCTCAGTCCTGCTGCTGCTCCTGTTTCCATCAGCACGGGGAAGAGAAGACAGTGTTCCTCAAGAGCCCTCAAGGCTCCCATAAAACCCTGGTGGGGAAGAGGGAGAGGATGCTCTCTAGGGAACTGATCAGCTCCCTGGTGGAGGTACCACTCAGGAAATCTCTGCAGTGGGGCTGTCTCCCTTGTCCAAGTGAATCGACCCTCTGGTGTGCTCCAGAGACAGGCCCTGTCTCCCCTTCAGAGAATGAATGGCCAGAGGCCTCTCCAAGCCCTGCAGGGGCTGGGTGGTGGCCCTCATCTTGCCAGGATGACACTGGCGGTGGTTGCTTTGGGAACGATTCCCCCTGTCTTATTCTCAAGGCCAGACCCAGACCGGTGCTGAGGCAGGCGTCTGCCGGTACGGGGAGGCCGCATCATAACCGTGCTGCTTTGCGGAGGGCCTGTCTGCTCCCGAGTCTGGCATGCTTTCCACAACAACAAAACCTCCATCAGTCCGTGCGGATGGAGGCAGCCAGGTCCCTGACCATCTCGGGCCAAGGTGCACACAGGAGCACAGCTGAGCAACCAGGAAAATAAATGGTCTAAATGAAATAAATTTAGCTTAGACTCAACAGCCAGAAATTGACTATGTAAGAAACACCCTCAGCAAGTAACCTGATGGATTCGAGTTTGCAGACCTGTCTCTGTGGCACCCATGGGCTGGGGCCGGTAAAGCAGAGGCCCAGCTGGGTACACTTTCTGTGGAGTCTGCAGAGGAGGGGTCCCCTGGGACTGAGGCCGGGTTCCCCTTCGATTCAAAGGAGCTCCGCCCTCCACCCCCAGCTCTGTGGCCCCGTGTTTCACAGAGGGTCATAGAGCACCTCCACGGACAGTCTCATCTGATCTTCTCCAAACCCCAGTGGGCCAGGGAAGCTGTCATGTGTGCCCTATGGCTGCCATAGTGAATTACCACAAGCTGTGTGTCTAACAACAACGGAAATGTATTCTCTCACAGTCTGGAGGCCAGAAGTCTGAGATCAAGCTGCTGGCAGGGTTGCTTCCTTCAGAGACCGAGGGGGAATCCCTTTGGGATGCTCCTACAGCAGGAGCCATGCTGGAGTTCTAAACCACAGGGAACCGCGGAGGAGCTCTGAGGAGGGTGAGGTGTGCCTGTAAATGGATTTGCATTTTCGCCCAGCTCCCAGGGCTGCTGTCGACACCTGGCATTCCTAGGCTGATATGCATATCACTCCAATCTCTGCCTCTGTGTCCACATGCCCTCTCTCCCTGGATTTCTCCTCTGTGTCTCCTTGTCTCTCACTTACAACCACCATTAGCTTACGACCCATACTACTTCAGGATGACCTTGAAACCCTTCATTACATATGCAAACCCCGATCCAAATAAAGACACATTCTGAAGTTCCAAGTGGACCTATATTTCAGGGGCCATTATTCAACTCATTACTATTATTATTATTATTATTACCTAGATAAGGAAACCAAGGCTCCAGATATTAAACTACCCAAACCACAAAGCTATTTCTGAAAATGCCAGAATTGAAGAGAGGACACGACAGACCGTATCTCTGGGGATGTTCTGAGGCCTGAGCATTTCCACCTCCTGGCTTGAGCTGTAAGGGCATCTCAAGTTAGTTGCTCTTAATTGCAGATGAAGGAAACATCTTTAAAAATTAAAGGGTAATGTTAACAACCAGTCACCTTGACATACATTCAGATGCTTAGTACTTTCAACAGAATTTCCTTCTCCAGGGGGTTTCTGAGAATGTACCTGTTTTCAGGTTACTCACTTATATGTGTGTGACAAACATTTATCAAGTGCCTATTATGTGTCAGACACTGTCTGGGCAGCACAGGTCCGATGATGTGGAGGACACTGCCGTGTCTGCAGGACGCTTTCTGCCTGGTGATGGGCAAGGTGTCTAACAGGCCATTGCAGCGGAAAACAGGGATGAGAGTAATAGGGCTGCTCCAAATACCAAGGAAAGACCAAATGGAGCCAGTGATTGTGCCCAAGGACCCCAGAGCAGGGCCCAGCTTTTACAGAATCTGGGAAGAAAAGTAGTGATTCCTTCGGGAGACACAAAGGGGGAGGATTCTAGACTAAGAGAATAACATGTGCAGAGGTAATTCCTAGTGAGTAAACAGGGATTTGGGGCGGGGTGGGGGGGAGTACACTAAAGTGTTGAAAAGGTAAGCAGGGGCTGTGTTGTTACCAGCCTTGTATGCTGGACCTGGAGTTCAAGTTCTATTTTAAACCTTAGGAAGCCAATGATGACCTTTAAGGAAGGTGACATGTGTACATAAATGGACTTGCATTTTTAAGATCCAGGAACAGAACGGAAAATATATGGGTAGAGGCTTGGAGACAAGGAGACCACTTAGGGAAGTTGCCATTGTCCAGCTGTCACTGCTTAGAGCCTGGTGGGACCTGTGGCATTGGGGATGGAGAGGAGGCATGAACTAGAAAACTGTGCTGGTGCCCATTCTGCACCCCACCCCCCTCGCCCCCGGCCGAGTGCCTGTCCTCTTTTGTGCTCCCACAGCTCTCCTGGCATAGCATATTGCTCACGTACACATTCCACCATCGTTTTCGTTTACAAGTCGGCTTCCATCATTAATCATGGGTTTCTTGAGACTGTGCCTTATTCATCTTTGTTTCCCAGAGCCTAACAGAGATGTCCAATACATACGTATTGATTGAAGTCTTAATGAGGCAGAACCAACAAGAATTGGTGATCAATTAGATGTGGGGAGTGAGGAGGAGACAGGGAGGCTAGAATGACTCCGAAGGTGCTGCTCGTGAGGCTGCGGAGAAGGTGCCATTACTAGTAAAGAAAAGACCGAGTGCTTTGGCTGGGCTCAGTGCGGCTACTGTTAGTTCTTTCAGGAGAGATACATTATCAGACCCAGCCTGGTACCGGGTGTCATAAATACTCTAGAAATTTTGTTGCATTGCTGGATGGAGGAAAACCCACCATCTCATGGGTAAACATCACTGGAGCAGATTTCAAGAGAAGTGGGCTGTCCCACTGGTCCTACTCTGCCACTTACTTGCTCTCTGAGCTCTGAGAAGTGGTCCAACCTCTCTGCCTGGAGCCACACACGCCAAGTCCAAATGCACCAAATGCCACCTCCTCCAGGAAGCCTTCTCTGACTCCCCGATTTGATGTAATCTCTGCTTCTTCCTATCATCACAGCCTTCCTGACTCACCCCCACACTCTCAAGGAACTTTAATCATTCTCCACTTCTTATTATATTTCAGGATGTGCATGTCCTAATTCCTTTCATAGATTAAAACTACCAGGAGCAGGATTCATGGTAGATTCATTTATCAATATGGTGCATAATAGCATTTTCTTTTTTCCGCTTAACACCATTTTCAGTAATTTTGCTGCATAAATGAATGAAACTCATTGAAAGTTGGGAAAATGGATCTTGGAGACTCCTCCCAGTTTTTACATGTATTTGACAATCATTGCCTGGTCTGGGGGATAAGCCCTGGAGGCAGGGGAAGAGATGGGGGCGGCAGATTTCTGGGGGCAAAGGACTCAACCTTTGTTGCAAGCCAGGGCATCACACAAGAAATCCCAGCCATTTATTTCCCTGATGCCTGCTCCCCCATTCCAGCTTAGAGAATTACGGATGAGAATCTAGACCACCGAGTGTGGCAAGGGGAAAATCAAGAAGACATTCAGAATGGGCAGGTTTTTGAGAATTTTCTCCTTGGCTGCGCCCCTTCTAGTCGATGAGAATGCTTCCAATTTATAGCCTACACAAGCCTCGAGTTTGGCTTGGTTGTTTATTTCAGCATCCCATTATCCCAACAGATTCTGACAAGGATTCTCCTTAGAGGGTTAGGGCCACATCCCCCCTACCCACACCAACATCCTCAAGAGTCCTGGCTGGAGCCCGCTGGGCCCATGAAAGACGCCCCCTAGCTCTGCTTTTCAATCAGTGCCTGTGGGGGTGGCTGACAGTGCCTCAGGCTCCGCCTTGCTGTGAGGGCTCCCATTTATAAGAGACAAAAATACCCAGGGCTGCCGTGACTCACTCCCGCCTGATATTTGCCTAATTAATTCTGGCTTTTAAATCCCAGCTCTCCGGCTGAGCGCTGGGGGTAGGGGGTGCGGGAATCACCAGGAACTCCGGGTGGAAGGGTGGCAGAGCCAGGAAAAGGAGGGGTAGCCCTGGAGGAGCTCCTCCTGAGAGGGGTGGGCAGCTCCCCAGGGAACCTGCGGGGCCAGCGCACATTTCTGCAGCCGGTGCTGGGGAGGCCTGGATGCACAGACAAGCGGGAGGGGCCTGCGGGAAGATGCCAGAGGATGGGGGCTGCCCTCGGGCCATTGATTCCACATCCACAGAAGTCAAAGGCCTGGCATGTCTACACTGGAAGTGGGAGACAAGTGAGCAGCTTTCCCTGCACGGCAAGGCCCCTGGTCCGGCCATCTGGGGTGTTCTGATGGGAGCAGAGGTGTATCAGGGTGCTGTCCGGGGATTTTTAGGCCTCAGGAAGGAGCGGTTTTTCAACCTGGGCATATATTAAAATCATCCAGGAAGCTTGTGGAAATGCAACCCCAGGCCCCGCCCCTCAGACCCACTGCAGGAGTCACCAGCTCAGACACTCCCAGAGGGATGGCACAGGCTCATCCTCGACCAGCGGTTCCCCTTCCAGCAGCACCGACAGCCTCCTTGGATGGTGCTGCTGATTTTCTCCTCCCTGTCTCTGAACTCATGGGCAGAACCCCAACACCGGATCCACCCCGTTCCCTCCAGCTTGGACTCTGTGGCTGGGACACAGGGCTGTCGGCTAAACACCAGTCCCGGCGACTGCTGGACCGCCAAGGCAAAGCCTCTCACGCAGCTGAGCCAGGACCCAACGGCACACCGGGCCCTGTCGCCTCCCTGACCTACTTCCAAGGACAAGTTTTACTCCCTTTGCCACTTTCCCCAACTCTGCCTAGACCCCTGTCCACCCGCTCTTTGCAAACACCTTAAGCTTCCATTTCACCGCAAAATAAAAGCCCTTATGTGGGAAATACATTTTCTCCCAAACCTGCTTAGAATGGCACCTGCATGGGCCCCCGCCCTTGCCCCTGGCGGCAGGAAAGAGATTGGTCACTCTCCTTCATCAGTGTCTTAACGTCTCTGCTCTCTCTCAGCTTTTCTTCAGTGGCTCTTTCCCCTTAATACACATACATGTCCACATCTCTCCACTTTAAAAATCCCCCCTCAACCCTGAGCCCTTCCATCCCACTCCAGCACCTTTCTTCCCTTCCCCCGTTACCTTTACCTCCACTTTTCACCTCCTCTATTGCTTATACTCCACCTCCCCACCCCCAGCTATCCTTCCCAAATTGCTCTCATCAAGACAGAAAACTGCCTTCCATTGCCAAACACAATGGACACATTTCTCTCCCTCCCTTGCTAGGCCTGTGGGCAGCTTTGGAACCCGTTTGCATCTTCTGCCCTGGCCAGTCTGCCTATGGGTGTTCTTCCCATTTCTCTGGCTGCTGCCTCTTTTTCCTTCCCAGATCCTTTCTCTCCCTGGGTTCCCCTCTCATTCCACGCGCCTCTTGGCTTCAACCACCACCCATATCCTGGTGTTCCCGTCCATACCCTGAGCCAGACCTGCTCCATGAGCTCTGATATATCCAGAGGCCTGACACAGAGTTTGAAGTCATGGCCGAAACAGAACTTAGCACTCTCCCACCCCTGCCCTCTCCACATTACAGTCTGTAACTTTCCGCATGTTGGATAACTCCGTGTTTCTCTCAAGTTCTCATTCATTTTTCATCCTGGGAGGAAAGCCACCTTTTCAGAGAAGGCTCTCCAACAACCTTACCTAAAATAGCAATCGCATCTTCCATTAAATTCCATCCCCTTATCCTAGATTTCCTTCCTAGACTGTACCGTAACCTAAACATTACTGTTTATTGCATACACTATTTTATTTGTTCCATTCCCATTCTCTCCCACTTAAAGGCTCTACAGAAGCAGGAAATTTGTCTCAATCTCTGCAGCATCTCCAGGGCCTAGAAGTCTGGCTGACTCATAGGAATGAATGAAAGCTCAGGCCTATGGAATCCCCTGGGGAATTGAAAATGCAAGAGAATAGGCCCAGCACCCCCTCGTAAGTTGGAATCTCTAGGATGGAGCCTATTGTAAAAGGCTCTCCAAGCTAGTTCCTGTAAGAACTGTTTCCTAACAAATGAATGTATCTACCACTGACCCACAGACCTGCATGTCCTCCCTAACTCCTCTCTCCCCCTTACTTTGTCATAACCACACCCCATGTTTCTCTCCCATGTGTTTCAATGTTTTTGACATCACTTAGTTGTGTACCTTTCTTTGTATCTGCCAATGTCACTATGTCACACCATTATTGTTTGTCAATTACCTAGGGATGTTTCTAATTGCTATCTCTACCTCCAGTCTTGGCCTAATGCAGTCCATTGTTCCATCCTGACCTCAGGTTCAACTTTCTAAAATGCAAATAACACCACATCGCTCCCCAGTAGAAACCTTGCATCCATAGGCTCAAATGTGTTGTGTTCTGGCTACTCCATGTCTCTAGTGCCAGCCTTCCCCTCTCTGCTCCAACCAATCCAGACAACTTGCATAAGGACTTACCATCTCCCCTCGCAGTTACATGTTTGTAACTGCTGCTCCCCCGTCAGAAGGCAACCCTCCCTGCTTTACTCCCTAGCCAACCCCAGTTAGTCACATCCGAGTCCTCTTTCAGAACCAAGTGCACTTCTAGATCACAGCTGAATTAGAGAGGTTTTTTCCAATAAACTGTAGGTCTGTTCCATGGAGGACTGTGCCTTTGAGCTCTGCATCCTCAGAACTACAGCCAGGGGTGTGCTGATGCCTACTGCCCCAGTTCCAAGGGCCAGTGGGCGCGTCTCTTCCCAATTCCACATTTACATTGGTAGCTTGTAATCCGCCATGGTGGGAATGTTTAGAGCAAAGAGATTGGCAAATGCTATAAATCCGGACTTTTTTCCTGGAGAGCTGGTTACTAAACACTTACCAGCACATGGTGCCTACAGAGAAACACGCCTGACACCCAGTTTGCGCTCGGTTCCATCAGTGTTGGGTGAGTGAATGAACGTACGAGAATAAAAATTTGAGCAGTCAAAACTGTTTCCTTGAAATTTCCAACTTTTTGTGGGTTTGTTTTGTTTTGTGTGTGTGTGTGTGTGTGTGTGTGTGTGTGTGTGTTTTGTTGTGTGGTTTTTTTTGGTATGGCACGATGCCCAACTGTTCTCTCTTCTATAAAATAATATTTAAGCAAAATAAATAGCTGTCATACATTCCCTTCGTCTCCTATTTTTCATACTAAAGTTCCTTGATTCCCCAGTCAGCCCTCAGGGTGCTCGCACACTGGCAGTGTCCCTGAAGAGGTGCTGGGGTATCAGGACTCCTTTTGAACACCATGACTCTCAGATGGGACTCAGTGCTCTAGGGATGGTCTGCCCACTGCTGGCCACAACGGAACCATGAATTCCAGTACCTGGTGTGCAGTACAACTGTCACTAGAGCCCGAGTTGTAAGCTGTGCTCATGCAGACACGCCCGTGTGTGAAATTTTAGCTTATTTCTTCAGCCTCGGTGTCCCAACCTACTGAGATGTTATTTCGTCTTGATTCTGTGATCTCTCAATTTTGCTCTGGCATCTGGGTTATGAATTATGCATCAGAGATTCTTGAGTGGGCACTAGAAGAAAGACTATGGGAAGGAAAGAAGCTAACACACACTGAGGAATGCCTTCTATGCACAAGGTATTAGGCTAAATATTTTCATATGCTCTGCCCTCTTATATCCTAGTGGCAACCTGCAAGGAAAGTATTGATGGTACCTTTTGAACAGATGTCTTAAGTGCCCATTCTGGTTCTGTGTACACCACTGTACTGATTCCCAGGAAATATTACTAATAACTAATATTAGCATTTGTGAAATGCTTTCGTTACTGTTTCCTCTTTGGATTCTTACAACTTTTAAGGTAGTTTCTACTCCCCATTCTCTTAGGGAATCTCACTTCTTGTACAACTTTTAAGGTAGTTTCTACTCCCCATTCTACTCACTTCTTTGCCCAAATTTAGCTAATCTCCTCTGAGTGACCAAAGAAGGGTAGAACGTCACATGGGCAGGCCATCAGTGCCTCCAGCCATGAACACCATAACAAAACCAACACGCTGTGGCATGTGGTGGGAACCACACCAGAGACCCTGATAGTCAAGGCCAACTAAAGCACAGAAGCCTTGTTGTCAATACACCGAATGTCCAAGGCCACTCTGTGCTTAGGCTAAGATGCCATAAGCAGGTGCAAGGACATAAGCGCAACAGTCCTACAGTATACTGCGCATGCCTGCCCTTCTGTGCCCCAAATATGATTAATTTACCTATTGGCACAAAGCCTCCTTTGTCTCCAGAATAACATATAAGTTACTGACCAGCTAGTGTGCTGGACTGTGCTACACAGAGACGTAAGGCTACAGAGACCAGGCAGTGTGCTGGGCAGAGGAGTGTGCTGGAGAGAGGGGAGGGGCCGGGGAGGCTGGGAGAAGCTCAGGTACTATTGCTACGTAAAGCCATAGGGCTAGAGGCAGCTTGTGGCTGCTTGGAGCTGCTGTAGGCACAGAGGCTAAAACTGCTGCTATGTGGGAAGATATATCTGTTTATTAGCCGTTGTGCAGCTACATATATAGAACTTTGCTGTAAAGAACTGTTTTGTCTGACGGCTATATGGCCACTGGCTTCTGCAATAAAGACTCATTCTTAGACACCCACAACTTCTCATGGCTTTTCCATCTAACACCTGGCGTCCAAGAAGGTCCAGTCTCTAGCAGAGGAGCTTGGACCCAACAGTTAGTGAAGCAGCTCGCAGGCCACATGCGGGCGGCTCTTTGGCCCCTTGAGTGTGGCTCTTCCTAAGCCTTAGGAGTACCCTAATTAAGTTAATAACAATGTACCTACCTATATAGTTTAAGTTGAAAAAATCTGGCTCTCAAAAGAAATTTCAATCGTTGTCCTGTTGATATTTGGCTCTGTTGACTAATGAGTTTGCTGACCACTGGTGTAGTGAGTCCGGTTCGAGAAGGAACCTACTCTGGCATAGTCGGGAAGAATCTAGAAGAATATATGGACTCAGAACAACTCAGAGCAGCAGTGCTCTAGCTGTTTCAGACACAAGGATTGGCACTTCTGTGCCAAGCTCTCTGTGGACCTTGCTATTCACATGTCCCTGAGTAACATCCATAACCAGCCTATGACCATGGTTCCTGTCTTCTAAGTGTTAACTGAAGCCTCAAGAGGTTCGTTCATCTGCCCAGGATCACAGCGAAGAGGCAGAGCTGGGCCTTGAGAGCCGTGGGCCCGGCTTCTGCACCCGTGTCCTCATTCATGACACTCGAGGGCCTTCTCCAGCCAACGGAGCGTACAAGCTCAGATGTCACAGAGGCCACTGGGAAAATCCTGGCCTTGTTTGACTTTTCCTCTAAGAGTCTCTGGGTTTTCTAAGGGCAGCTCATGTATTTGCAATTCAGTAACATCCAGATTCATGTCCAAATTCCATTTATTGTTTAAATATATGACAAGAAAAACAGACAGAAGAGGAGAAGGACAGAATGGAGGATTGATGCCTGTCCATTCTAGAGCTACAACTCCCCTCCCCCCGCACTCCCCTTCCTCCCCCTTTCCCCCATCTTTGCTGTTCTGGCTCTAAGAGTCTGCTTCCTTCTGGCATGTGCATATCTGATGATGTCAAAATGGTCAATCATCCAGGCTCACGGGGCTACCGGATTCGGTGTCAGCACTTCCCATGTCTATGACCTCAGTAGGCCAACAGATTCCTGACAGGTTTATTTTCCCAGACAGATGTATAATCCCTACCCACTACCAAGAAAATGGTATCTTTTCCCCCCTTCGCTTGTTCTCTCTTACAATCTCTCTTCTGGACAGCTCTTGCCTAAACACTGTCACCACAGTGAGTGGAGAGCTGTCATGTGGAATAAAGTGTCAGACTGCAGGGGCCTCGAGCTGCTAACAGGAGCCCGAGACCTTAAGAAATAACCCTTCTAAAGCCAGAAGAGCTAGGCTGAGAGAAATACTGCTAAGTTTAGGTGCCTGGCCCAGACCAGCTTCTTCACGTTCCATCTGGTTCCATCCTTACCTCACCTATCAGATTAGAGGCACATAATCGGTCCCCCGGTGTGGTTTTGGTACCTCTGACCTCAGATTCTGCCGAGTAGCCTGGCTCACACTGCCTGGTTCCAGGCCCCTTCCAGCTGCACTAGCTCCCGAAGGCCTTCCTGACTTACTGGACCTTCAGAGCTTCAGGCTGCTACCCCAGGCTGATTTTCCACGTCTCGATTCTCCAACTGAAACACCACAGTCCCAGCATATTAATGCTGCTACTGGGCGGCCTCCTGGTCCCCAGTGTGAGCTGTGTTTCTTGGTTTTATACCTAATAGAAAGAGGAGGACTTATCGATCAACTTAGCACAGGGAGGGTATCCAACACTATCACTAGCACTGTGGGCTAGGTTCCCAGCAGGGACACCAACCCAAATCTCTGTTTATGTCATTTAAAGGGCCTGCAGGCTTTTCAACCCAGCCCAGCTCTGGATGTCTCTGCTTTCATTAGAACAAGCTAGGTCAGTGTGTTCTAGGGCCAAGGAACAGTCCAAGAGGTTTGAGAGGATACAATACTCACTCCTGATCATACCCCATTCCCCATGCGTGAGATGGTGATCATAAACACCCATCCTGCCAATACCATGTCACCCTGACTCCTTGGCAAAAACAACCTAACTTATCCCAGCCCAAGGTCACCCTTAGTTCCAGACCCTGCTTCCCTGTCCTTGAGGGAAGTACCAGGGTTGAAGGGAATTCCTTAGGAAAAATTAAGTCTGCAGTTCCACTGCTCACCATCCCCAGGGATGAAGAAATAGGATTTAAGAAAACACCCTCTTTTAGGGGCTTTCTGCTTCCAGGACAACTGGGCCATTCCTCTCACCACAGTTGAGTTACTTATACAAAACACCATCCAATTTCTACTCAATTTAACATGCATTCATTGAACATCTAGGTACCTGTTTTGTGTTATATTTTGAGGATGTAAAATGAGATAACAGGGCTTCTTCAGTCAAGCAGTTTGCAATCCAGTAAGACGATCCAAACTTCTTATATAATCATGTTATATATATGCAAGAAGAGAAGTGTGTACAAGGCTCAGATACAAAAGAACTATAAGGAAGGAGGACGTTGGTTCTGCAGGTGTGGGTGTCAGGGAAGGTCCTAGCAGGAGATCGTGTTGCACAAGGATTGGAAAAAATCATGCATGACTCCTGTTAAAGCTGGTGGACTGAACACACATTACCTCTACTAACTCCCGAAACCCTACTAAAAATGACAATACAGAACATTTTAAAATTAATAAACCTTTAAAGACAATGAGAACAGGAAAGGAAATTACACTAAAGACATTGTTTTGAAGTGGAAAAACAGAGAGGCCTTGTGGTAACAGACTCAACAGAGATGAGAAAGCTGAACTCTTAGCAGCCAGTGGAAGTAACTACACTGCGGAACCCCAGAAAATTACAAGATTCCTCTAACAATGAAGGTAAATGTGCAACTGAAAGCAGAAGGAAGGGCTACAAGTTGGTATAAGAAGAATAAGACCCTCATATACCTTTGTGCCTCCACCCACACTCCACCCTCTACATGCAGATAGCTCCCCTGCTCCCCCATGGCAGGAGACTGGGAGGGTGGGCTGGTGGGATGGGAACATGAGGTGCAGTTGCCTGAACACAGGGGAAGTCCACGAAAGTGTGCACACAGAACTGAGAGAGCCTTCTACACTCTGCAGCCAGGACCACAGCACTGGGCTCATTCCCTCTAGGGAAAAAATGAAAGCCTTTTCTCTGAAAATGCAACTGACTACTTCAGGAAAAAAGACTTAAAAGTTTCAGCCAGGTCACCCAAGAGCAAAGCTATTTCTAGCCAGTGGACCCCAGCTGCCAGCATGGAGCTTTATGGGACACTACTCTTAGAGAGAACAGCCCAAAATTTCCAGATGTTTGAGAAAGGCCTTGAATATCAAAGGCAAAAACAAACAACGAAAACAAAAAGGAAAGAAGCAATTTAGAAGAAAAATAAAAAAATTCAGAAGGAAAAAAAACCACATAAAATTATATATATCTTCAATATTCTTAGAAGAGGAAGGATTTTATAGGTGAAATAGAGTAACCAAAAAAAATAAAGAACTCTTGGAAATACAAAGCATGAAGAATCAAATGTGTGCAAGATAAGATGAAAAAATCTCCTGGAGAAAAGAACAAAAGTACAAAGATTTTTTTAAAAAAAAAAAGAGTAAAAGAATTAGAAAAACAGCCCAGAAACACTAAGAAATCCCCAAACACAAACAGAAGTTACCAAATATCTAATTCAAGAAAATTACCCAGACCTCAAAGATATTAACTTCTGGATAATAAGAGCACATCCAGTGGCCAGCATAATGGAAGAACACAGACTCATTCCAAAGCACATCACTGTAAACCTTCAGAACACCAGGGACAGAAGATCCTAAATGTTTCCAGGAGGCCATATACACAGGATCAAGAACCAGAATGGCATCGGACTTGCTTAGCTTTCTTCTCTGCCCTTACCATTCATCCATTGGCAATAGCAATGGAAGCTAGAAAATGTCTAAAGGAAAATAATTTCCAACCCAGAATTCTATATACAGCCAAACTATCAATCAAATGTGTTGATTGATCAGAGTAGAACAAACACATTCCTAGGCATGCATGTTTTTAAAAAATTAACCTCTCATACATACTTTCTTAGGGAGCTATCTCAGGATATGTTCTGGCAAAAGAGAAGGAGTAAAGACAAGAAGATTTTGGATGCAGGAAACAAGGGATCCAGCACAGGTGAGAGGGAAAGAATTCCAGGATGATGAGGAAGAGATATGATGAAGACAGCCGCTCAGTAGTCCTAAAGTGCAGGTGGTACAGATGGGGAAGGAAACACATCCCAGAAGATGAACTCAATAAAATACCTGATGTGTGTGAATATATGGAGAGGAAATTCGCACTTAAGGAAGAATACCTAGGTAGGAATTAGTGGTAGGTGAACAGACAACTACGCAAATGAATAAGACAATTAACTCCAAGGAAAATGAAAAGTTGTACCAGAAAGGAAACGTAATCATGGTTTCCTACATGAGCATGCTGTGAATAGTCATGATTATGCAAACACTAAATACTGATCTAACCAAAAATGATGGTATAAATCTATTAGGAGACTGAGGAGAAGAAAATTGTGGAGGTGGATGAGGAAGGTGCTAAAGAGAGCTAAGTCTCATCTTCCAGAATGAGAATTCAATTGGTAATTCCCCAAACTGAAAATCCAGAAACTGGTAGTAGAAATGTGTTATTTAGAAATGTGGAAGCGAATTGCCTAAAGAGCAATAAAAGGGGATGCCTGTGGGAATGATGGAGGGAGCAAGGAAAGGGCAGGGCACTGCTATTTTTCATAATAAGGTTTATAACTACTTCACTTTTTTTTTTTTTTGCCAGGGGGGGTGGGGGAGAGCCATAACTACTTCACTTTTAAAGAATATGTATAACTTAGATGAATTTTTTTAAAAAAAGAATAAGTAAGATTTCCTTGGGTGGAGAGAAGGGAGAAACAGTGTTCAAGGTGGAGGAAACAATATGAACAAATCCACAGAAGCGTGGTGCAGTGTGGTGTCCTGAGACCTGCCCTGGAGCACAGAAGAGGCTCCGGAGACATGGGGAAGGTAAGCAGGATCCAGGTAATGAAGGACCATGAACTCAGACAGATCACTTTCCAGAATGAGGGGAGAAATCTGAAATTAGAAGGCTGACCCGTGGATAATGAAGAGCTGCTAGGGCCCTTAAAATGGACAAATGTTGGTCTGACTTGCAAAAAGGGAAAACGGTTTGTTGTTCCAGAATAATGGCTCATTGGTGAGTTGAAATTCTAGCATGAACTTTCAAATGGATGGTTTTAAGGAAGAAAGGATAATAAGAAATCAGTATGAGTTCATGAAGTCATACTGGGATAATTTCTCATTGATATCCAGCATTGTTATGAGGTTGAGAAACCAAGAAAAAGCTGTGCACAGGGGTCTCTTAAATGTCAATATCTGGCTTCCTGCTGTCCCCGTGGACAAGACAAAGACAAGTGACAGTACCCTGGGGCCACTATAGGACTGACTGACCACAAGCAATGGAGCATGTCATTTCCTCAGGGACTTGGGAGAAGCAAGGCCAGTCTGCGAAGGTGCCGAGGAGACCTGTGCCAAAACTGCAAATAGTTACCTTTGTCCTAAGTGATTTCTGTCCCAAGTCAATGTTTTTTACCATGAATTGGATGGTGGCATTTTTATCAAGTTCCTGCATGTCAGACCCTGAGAAGGTTAATAGCTGGGATGAAGAGGGCAGTCTCCTACGTGATCTTGACATGTTTGATAAGTGGACCGAATCTAACAATCTAAGCTTAATAGGAACAAGGCAAATTCCTTCGCATGGAATATACATTCCCATCATCACCTGCCCACCTTACTGGTCCAGTTTTATCTGTAGCTAGAAGTTCGGCAGATTCTGGACAAAGGTAACTATTGCAGTTTGGACACGGGTCGCCTCTGTATCTTTGCAAACTGGACTTGCTTCTTCTGTTTGAAATGTCTCCCCACTTTCCCCTCCTCCATTTATGCTTATTCAACACAAACTCAATTGTCAGACTCCATTCAAGTCCCCTATAAACTCCTTTTTCATTACAACCTCTCTTTCTACCCCAATGTCAGTGGAATTTAACATCCTCTCTTTTGGGCTCCCACTGTACCCAGTTGATGTCTATGAACACATTAAGGCTATTTCTTCCTTTTTTGAGTAAGAAAATATGATGAGTTAAACAGTGGCTGAGATGTTGGTTAAGTACCTTAAACCTCTGCATGCCTCACTTTCCAAGAGAGAGAGAGAGAGAGAGAGAGAGAGAGAGAGAGAGAGAGAGAATTATTCCTACCTTATAGAGTAGTTAAGAGGATTAAATGAGTTAATATTAATGACCAGAACATAGTATTAGTTGTTCTTTCTATACCCTTTTAATAGCCATTGACCACTTTGTAATTTGCATCCCTGTATTGCAGCACTTAACAGTACTGGCATCTGCCAAAACCTCTTGATGCCTCTCTACTGCCCCCTAGGGAAAAAAACAAATCCCCCCATCTGCCTACTTACTATCACACCAGCCTCTACCCTCCCCTGAAACGCCTCAGATCCTACACCCCAGCCTTGCAAAGTGAACCTTCAGTGGCCAAATATCTCAGGCACTGACCTTCTCCAGACTTTTCACTGGGACAGCCAGTACCCTCTGAATAGCGATGTTCTCGCCAGAGCGGCAGTCACAGCCAGGCAGCTTGGAGGAGAGGGACAGAGCCAAGAGGGGCAGAGTCGGGCTCACCCCGTGTGGATACAGAGCTGAGGACCAGGACACAGGTCACCCCTAACCTACCATCGAGCCCTTCCTTCATCTGAATGGCTTCCCATAGAGCCTACTGGCACAGTAAGGGACCCCTCACCCCATGGAGCCATTGGCCCTTCAGGACATGTCCCCACCCCTCAGTGCAGACATGACCAGCTGGTCCAGCTAACTTAGACTACCGAATCAGCATTAACCAGACTTGGGGGTGCTGGCTGAGAACATTCTGGTTTCTTCTACATTCTAAGTGAACTCTCTTAGGTCAGAGACTCTGTCATCTCCTCTTTATGAAACCCTCAGACTCCCAACCCAGAGTCATGAACTTGGGAGCTGCTCCCCAAACCTCTCTTGATTTTGATAAGCTGAAAGCCCCAGTTTGCATGAGATGAAAAATGTCCTTTGCACTAAGAAGAAATGCTTACATTGCTTTCTGTGACAACTTTTAATCACTGCTTTCTTTTTAAAAATTAAAACAAAGACAGTTACTGCCCAAGTCTTCCAGCTTTCCAGGGAATTTGGACTTTGAAAATCTAGGGGCCATTTCCTAATGCGGAAGCTCAGATGGCCTGTGAGTAGAACAGCAGTGCCACCTAGTGGCCATCTTGCTTAATGCAGCAGCTCGTCCATATTCCTGCATCGTATTTTTCCTATGGATCCTGATGAACACCAAGTTTCAGAAGTCCTATAGTATTTATAAAAATATAGTTTTATTGATTTCAGAGAATAAGTGAGAGGGAGAGATTTAAATATCAATGATGAGAGAGAATCACTGATCAGCTGCCTCTTACACGCCCCACAACCTGGACCATCACCTCCTGATCCATAGGTCGGAGATCAACCCCCAAGTCATGCCGGGTAAGAATATATATAAGTAGGACCTTTTCTGAATCTCTAAATATCTGAGAATATCTTCGTATTCTGGACATACAGGAGAGAAAGCTTAGCTGTGCACAAGCTTCTCATGTTACAAAATGTTCTAGATTGTGTTCCATTGTTGTCTGGAATTTATGATTACAAAGCAAAAGCATAATGGTTAATTTGCTTTATTAGGCGAAAATAAAATAACACAAACACTATCCAGCAATAAACATACCTGATGCTTTGATATTAATAACTTCAGATTAATTTATGCCTATGATATTCCATTTTTAAGATGACATTAATCTTGATATGTACCATTAATTTAATAACAGCTTTATGGGGAAAAGGCATTAAAGGATATAAACATTATTTGTTTTTATTTGTTCATTTTTACTAGCAGACAATGAAACATATATAACCATATATTTTATTTTAATATTAAAGCCAGTGTTTTAATCTAAGTCTTCTCATCTAAAGTTTAAAGATTATTAATAAAACATGTTGGTCAATAGAAATCATATGTAAAATTATAGTAATTTTATGTTTCTTAAGTCTATGTTCATTAACAATGATTTTTTTGATACCATTAGAATTAATAACATGATTTCAAAGCTTATTGAGGAATGTCAGGATTTTGTCTACAGATCGTACTTGGAATTTATTATTATTATTTTCAATCTTTACCTGAGGATATTTTTAAATTTTATTTTAGAGAAAAGGAAAGGAGAGGGAGGGAGAGGGAGAGAGAGGGAGAGAGGGAGAGAGGGAGAGAGAGAGAGAGAGAGAGAGAGAGAGAGAAAAGAGAGGGAGAGAGAGAGAGAGAGAGAGAGAGAGAGAGAGAGAGAGAGAGAGAGAGACATTGATGTGACAGAGAAACATCTATTGGGTGCCTCCCATATACCCCGCTACCAGGGATCACACCCACAGCCTAGTATGTGCCCTGACTGTGAATTGAACCCACAGCCTTTCAGTGTATAAGATGACCCTCCAACCAACTAAGCCACCCAGCCAGGGAAAAAATTTTATTATTTTAAAAATTATATTTGACAGGGCCTGAGTGATGGTTCTTCCAGACACGTGAATCTTCTGGTTGTGAAAATCCTACTCAGCACAGGGGTTGTGGCGGTACCTATTTTTCTTGCATCGCCTTCATAGGCTATGCAGTCTTCTATTTACAAGATATCTGCCTGAGGAAGCATTGAAATAAAACTCTATCTTCTCAGAACATTTTATATAACTACGAGGGAGGAAAAAGATCCTTTTCTTTAACCCTTCTAAGTTCTCTGCGAGGGTCCCTTGGCAAAAGTCAGGTGAACAAGAGAAAGCATACAAACTTATTCACATAACTTTTATGTGACACGGGAATCTTCATAAGGAAATAAAGAGCCAAAGAAATGGTTAACCCTGAGTGTTTTTATGCTAGTTTTGATGAAGACTAGAATTTTTTGGAAAAATGTAATAGAACCAAAAAAAGAGGGGGTGGGCCTGAACTGAGTGAAGCCAGGCCTTGCCCATTGCTCTCTCTGTCCTGCGTCCTGGAAATCAGGATGCTCTCTCCTCCAGGTATAAGGAGGGTGCCTCTCATTGGGGGTCTCATCACCTATTCCAGAGGAAGGTCAGAAAGTTCTGCCTGCACCCTGCACACATTCCTTCAGCTGGAAATACCCCATGTGGCATAGTTTGGGCTCCTGTGCCATGGGCCCTGTTACAATAAAGAGGCCTGACGCATACGTCAGAAGGGGAAGGGGTTTGGCAGTGCTGTGCCCATACAAATAACTAACCTGACAGCTTGATGTAAAGTTATGGTCTGTAGTGAAGTTCACACGTGCAAAAGCAATGACAAGCGCATCATAACTTACTAGCCTGCCTGACATCTGTAGGTAGCCTTTTAATATCAACTGCAGCATGCGTCCAATTTGGACAAATAGGAGGTCTTCGCGTTTAGGAAATACACGATAAACTACCAGTTGGATATTGATGTTGTTCATAATTTTGGCTATTTTTTTAATGCTGCAATTCAATGTGTCCTTGTCTAAATATTTCCTTTAGACAAAAACCCTGAAAGATTGCTGAGCAAACAGTTAAAGGAATATTTAAAGCTCCTGGCACACGTTGCCAAACTGCCATCAAGAAAATGTGTCTGAATTTACAATCCTGACCAGAAATGGGAGTACATATTCTTCCCTGTCCTTGCCAAAATTGGTTGTTATCATTTTTTTATAGTGTAGGTCTGATGGGTGACAATGAAATTTTATTGTTTTAATATGCATTTTTGATGTCTAGTAAATTGGAACATTTTTCATAAGTTCCCTATTTCCTG
>NW_006284340.1:496039-501717 GCF_000327345.1 Myotis davidii | reverse complement strand
ATGAAGTACTATTTTATATGTGAAGACTATTAATACTTTATCTGTCCTGTGTGTTAAAAAATATATATTCCCAGTCTCCCATTTACATTCTGATTTACTTGTGATGTTCTGATCACACACAAGTTTTCATCTTAATGTAATGAAATCTATTAATCCTTCCATTTATTCTTTTCCTTTGCTGTGATCCAGCCTGATTTTTCTCCATGTTGGTTCCTTTGGAAGCTTTCTCTTTATTATCAACTTTTGGTAAATTTATTTTGAAGTTCGAGGGGGCGGGTGGTTGGGGGAAGGATTATCTCTGTATTTATCTTACTTGAATTTTATAGGACCGTCAGCCATCCATCCCTACCTACTGGTTCCCCATCAGTGGATTCAACCAACCATGGATCAAAAATATTTGGGGGGAAAAGTTACCTTGTTGCTGACAGGTACTATGTAGTTAGGCCTGTGGTGATTGCATCATTACTAAATGTGTGCAGATTTTTCTTTCTTGTCCTTATTCCCTAAACAATACAGAATAACAACTATCTTCATAGTTTTTACATTGTATTAGGTTTATAAGTAATCTAGAGATGTCTTAAAGTATACAGAAGATGTGTGCAGGTTATATGCAAATACTAAGCCTTTTTATATTAGGGACGTGAGCATCCGCAGATTCTGATATCCACGGGGGACCTGGGACCAATCCCCCGTGGATACTGAGGGATGACTATGCTTCCTCCATGTGTGGCTCACAATCTTTCCTCCATTTTAGAAAATTATCAGACATTATCTCTTCAAATATTGCTTCTGCTCTCATTCTTTCTTTCTTCTCCTTGGGCTTAAAATGACAAGTATGTCAGACCTTGGCACCATAAACTGTGTGTATCTTAAATCTTCTCTGTGACTTCATCATTTTCCCTTTGATTCTCACTTTTTCTTCTTATCCATTTTATCTATCTTCCATTTCAGCCGTATCTAAACCCATTTGTCATTTTAATCACAGTTGTCCTTCCACTCTCAAATTTCCATTTGATGATTAAAAGTTACTAGTTTTCTGCCAAAATCCTCCCTCTGGTTTAATTCCTTCAACATAGCAATCAAAACGTTTTTAAAGTCCATACTAACTTCCATTTTAACTTCCTTATCTGAGTTTTCCATGGATCTGTTTCTATTTTCTCTTGATTTTTTTCAGTCACATCTTGTGTTTTCACACACGTGGTTATATGGGTCCGAGCACTAGATGTTGTTAGTGAAAATTGTATCGGTAGGTGAGGCCCTCGGTGATATTCTCTCCCTTCTGGGACCATTGGTTTTCTTCTCATGGGCCACTCGGCTAAAAGCAGATCACTTACGGCCATCAGATAGTTAGCTGAAGACAAGCTAGCTTTCTGTCCATGTGGGAGCAGATCTATTCCTGATTCGTGCCTATTCCTAGGATATGACCCTGAGAGCCCCAGCTGAAGACCTGGTCCCTTCCTCCTAGTTGAGCTCCTAAATCCAATGTTTGTCCCTGAAGCCCCCTGGGTCTACAGCCCTGCTCAGCTTTTTTTCCTCTTAGCAGCTGCTTTTGACCTTGACAGCTGCCTTGAGAGGTACATGAAAGGCTGGGGTCTCCTCCTTTGCTTCATTTTTCTCCCCAGATCTTAGCCCCGCAAATTCTCACTGCTTTGGAAGCTTCTCCGGGTCTTTCCAACAGGGGAATACTTAATAGTTTCTTGTTGTTTGTACCAAGAGAGAGAACGACATCGTCTACCATTGCTGAAAAAGTAGCCCTCGCTAATTTAATTAAAAAAAAAAATTATTCGCTCTAAGTCTGGTTGTTGACGCCTGTAGGGTTATTTTAAACTAAAAACAATTGGATCAGACTGCCTCTAGGTATAGCTTTCCTCTTAAAGTTATTAATGTTGCCTAAGGCCTGAAAGCAACACAGGTTTTGTTTTTAGATCATGGAAAATCTTTCCTCTTATTTAAGCCCTAATAATTGGACCATAATTTTGGACAATTGTATTGGTTTTACTTCCTCTGGTTTTTTGTCCAAGAATATCTATTATATATCCACATACTGTGCTATATCCACATAATTATAGATATATCCACCATTTCTACCACCTACATATGTATCATCTTAGTCAGCAATTTCCCTCCATTTGTCCATTTAGTCTGAATTCTGAGATTTTCCCACCGTTTTCAATTCTCTGCAATTTCAATTCTTTATGTCCACCATGGCAAATTTTAAATCTGTAAATTTGTCCCGTTTCCCTGCAAACTTTCGTAAACCTACCTTTGATCTCATTTTATGATTCTCATCTCAGCTTAGTCTCTCCCTTTACGACCGTTTTTCTTTCAATCCCTAGAGCCCACATCCTTCACCTTTTTGAGGCTGTTGAATGGTTTCTTGAAATAGTCTTAACCCTGCAATAGATCATTCTTAAATGTAGGCTCATCCCTCGAGTCTCCCAGATGTGGCTAGATATCGTTTCTTTATAGTGACACAAAATTTGCATGCCTGTAATTTCTACTTGAGGAACTATTTTAAATGGACATACATAGGGAAGAAATACTTTGAATCCTGGGATTTATAAATAACGCTTAGGGTCACCATCAGAAAATTTGGAGCTAAGGAAACGGACCCAAAGCTCCATTTTCACTTGTTAAATATTTGTAATCCTCAAAAGTACCTTAAATGCCAGCAGGGCACTTTCGCTTCCATTACTTGTTCACCAGACATTTGCTAATTTCCTACAGTAATAATAGAGGGAACACCATGTGAAAGGACATGTATCCTAATTTCATGTAATATTAGAGGAGAAAAGCCTATTAGTGGAAACGAGTATCTTAGTGGAGAAAAGCAGAACCTATCTGAAAGAGGTTTGAAGAGGGAATTGGGAATTATCTGACCTATTTTATCCAGAGAAACTATGTATAATGTTAAGTCGGTCGATGTATTTGAACCTAATACCAGAAATCACCTAAATTTTATGGGACATGAATGTTAAGATATATAAGGAACATCTTGCATTTGATATAATAAAGTCCTTTTATAAATTCATGGTGAATTATCAATGCTATTATTTTTACTATCATTATTATTTTCTGTGCTTCTCTCAGGCAATAGTTATTAGCTTCAGAGGGCTGGTGAGAAAAGTTCACAGAGAGACATCTATTAGGACTGCTGTATTTTCAGATGATAAGCTATACACAAATAGGTACATTTTCCTCCTACTTATTTAATAAAAAGCTGACATTTAATAAAAGTTTTTCATGAATAAAATTTGTAAATGAAAGAACCTTGTTATTTATGTTTACATTTTTGCCTTGCTATCTTTTTAATTATATAGTTTTCCTACATCCCTTTGATTCTGCTACCCCATTATTAGATTTTATTTTGTCCATCTTAGCAAACATCAATGCCCAAAATTGCCAATGAGAATGTGTGAGGTAATTATAGCTCAGATTTTGGGGCATCTGCATGGTCAGAAACACACACACACACACACACACACACACGTGATGACTTGTTTCCTTACGATCTTAGAAGTATCCTTCCTCAGGCTCTATAGTGTAACCCCAAGGGTAAGTGGCAATGAAACCCACAGTGACATCATTGCCTGGCTTAGATGACATGAGCTTGACAGGCTATAAAAGGTCACGTGTTTTCACTTTGTACTTTCAGTTTTATAGTAATGGGACTAGGTGGAAATTTCTCTTTTTTATTTCAAATGCTGACCACTCTCCGCTCTTGAAAATGTACACAAATAGCCCATCCCATAAGCCACTAGCATGGAGTGCTGCGGCCCATATTTCTGAAGCAAATTGGCTTCTATAATTGCATGTTTGGGACATTTCCACATAGAAAATAGTCTTTAGTGGAAAGCCCTGGAATAATTTCCCTCCTGATCTTTGACCTGGTGGTCACTAAATTGCATCCCTGCTGAAGAAATAGGACGGCAACAACAGAAACGGGTTTGCAGTCATTCAAAAATAGGTCGGAGAGCCTGATCAGCGTGGCTCAGTGGTTGAGCGACGACCTATAAACCAGGAGATCATGGTTCGATTCCCAGGTTGCAGGCTCAATCCCCAGTGTGGGGCATGCAGGAGGCAGCCGATTAATGATTCTCTCTCCTCATTGATGTTTCTATCTCTTTCACTCTTCCTCTCCCTTCCTCTCTGAAATCATGACCCCAGAGAGGGTCAAAATCATATCCATTTTGAAATAAGATCTAAGTCTTGCTTGATAGAAGAGGAGCTGAATCAAGTGCATGTCAGTGGAGGCAAAAGACTTTCCCTTCACCTTGCACTGTGCATAAAAATTAAAATGGATCATAGGCCTAGACATAAAATGTAAAATAATAAAATTTCTAGAAGAAAGGACATTTTCCTAAACCTTGGGGTAGTTAAATATTGTTAGACAGGATATAAAAATCAATAACCATAAAAGAATGGATGTAGTAATTGACTTTTTTTAAATTAAGAACTCTCAACAGAGTGAAAATTCAAGGTACAGGGAGAAGATATTTGCTATATACCCATCTCTCTCTCTGACAATGAATTTATATTTAGAATATATCAAGAACCCCTATAAACCAAAGGCCAATTCAAAGCAGCAACATTTGAAAGGCAAATGGCCTGATCTTCAAAAAGAAGTTACCCAACTGGCCAATGAACTAAATGAAAAGTTGCTCAGCATTATACATCATCCAGGAAATGTAACTTAAAGTCATCAAAGGGATGGGGTGGGGAAAGCTTAACCAAAGAATACATACACACACACACAGACACACACACACACACACACACACACACAATCCATGGACATAGACAATAAGTTCGGGGAAGGCAGTGAGGTGAAGGGGGTCAATGGAGAGAAAAGGGAGACATCTGTAATTCTTTCAACAATAAAGATAAATTTTAAAATAATAAAACAAGAACAACAACAAAAATGAAGTCACAATGAAATACCACTGTTCCCCTACAGAATGGCTAAAACTAAGAAGACTGGCAACACCAAGTGTTGGTGAGAGTACCAATGAGCAACCAACACTCATTTCCTGTTGGTGGGGGTGCGCGTTGATACAGTCATCTCGGGAAACCACTGGGCTGTCTCTACTAAAGGTTAACATCTATAAACCCATGGTCCAGCTCCTTCCATCCTGGGTCTATGTTCAAAAGAAATAAAAATATGTCCCCAAAGACTGTCACAAGAATGTTCATAGCAACTTTATGCATAATTGCAAAATCTGGAAAGAATTCCAGTGTACATCTACCACAAGATGGATAAAGTTTACTCATACAATGATCCAAGGAAATAACGTTACTGCGAGATGCAATCGATGAATCTCACGGGCCTAGTGTTTCATTAAAAGAGTCGGAGAAAAAGAATGGGTCCTGTATGAGTCCATTTATATGAAGGTCAAGAGTAGGTATAACCATTGACATATTGTGATAGAGGTCAAATAGCAGTTACCTTGGGAGGTGATTAATGGGGAGGAAGTGTGCCGACAGGGTTCTGTGTTTTGATCTGAACAGTGGTTTTGTGAATGAAGAGATATGTAAATGTTCACTAAGCTTTTACACTTAAAATCTGTGTCCTTTATGGTAAGTATGTATGTTTATTTACACACTTATTACATATACATCTTTGTATATGTACAAGTATGTATAGAAATGCACAAACCTACACACAGATACTTTTAACA
>NW_006284340.1:487192-495894 GCF_000327345.1 Myotis davidii | reverse complement strand
GGTGAGCCGTGTCCTCCAACCCTAGATCTGGGGCGCAAATGCCACTGCCTTGCCTCCTGGTGCTCCTTTACGGGTGACTGGAGCCCCCTCTCTCTGCTTCCCAGCGAACCGGGGCATGCTTTCTGCCTTCCCAGCCCGGTGCTGGGAGACTTCTCCAGGTCAGGGGGTCTGGGCCAGCAAGGGGACGGCAGACGGGCAATCAGAGAAGCACATGGGCGCTTTGGACAGGATGCCTCACAGTAATCAGTAAAAAAATGCAAGATGAATTTATAACTGTGCACACATTACTTGGACCATGCATTACTATAGTGACTCACAATGCCTGACTTGGTATATTATGAGCCAGAACACAAGGGCTGAGAAATACCAGGTTTTGTACAGGGCGTGCAGGAGATCCCCCTACTTCCTGCATTGCCAGCCCTGCCACTGGCTCTGCTCCTGGCACAGGACGGATACCAGCAGAAGGGATGCCATTCTGAGACTGCTTCCTGATTCCCTGTAATTCCATTTCCAGTTTCTAAAAGCACAAGTGTGGCCACTGTTATCTGGTATAACCCGAGCTGAAACAACCTTATGTGTAGTCACAGGGGCCTGGGCAGCTCTCAGTGTCTGACAGAAGGACAACCTGAAGGACAGAGCGACCAGCCAGTGCAAAGGCCCTGGGGCAGGAGCAGCATGGGAAACAGTGGGCCTGGGGCAGCTGGTGGGGTAGGGATGAGGGGAACTGGCAGAAACTGAGGTCACCTGAGAGCCAGAACATACTCTAAGCGGTGCATTTGAAAACCACTGCAAGAAAGAACCTTCTGAGACATCTCTGTTACTTTCTGCTTTCAGGGGCCTATGATGAAAAGGTGTTGGGGAGGGAGAGAAAATTGGGCCACATGTGCTCATACCCCTGCACTGCACCACTGTCCAGCAACAAAGCTCCACGCTGGGCATGGCTTGATGAGGAATGAATTTTGTTAAAAATTCAGTTCCCCTCCACTATCTTGTTCAAGATCCCTGGGCCTCAGGGCACCACTGCTGGTGAGTCAAGTTTCTGTTCTTACTTAGCTTCAGCCAGAAAATATTCTCTTGTAGTCTTTCCCTGGGGCCCCTCCCCCCCTGCCCCCCCCCCCCCCCCCGCCATTCTCATGTTCTCTTTCCTCCCTTCCTGAACCAGGCAGAGAAGGGACAGAATTTATTTTCCCACTTTTGTGGCAAGGCTGAGTTATTTTTATCTTTATAAATTACTTCCCACTCTTTATAAAACATTTCATTTAATGAGATGTATTCCTAAGTGACTACGGTTGTGCATATTTCAGTAGGCGCCTACCTTGGCTGGAAGGTTTCTAAGGCCTCCTCACTCCTGTTCTGGGTATGGCCGCAGGAGCCAGGAGGTAGCAGAGCCCAGGAGAGAGTAAGGATGAAGGATGTGGGAAGGGGGCGGACTCTGCCCTCCCAGTCCCGGGCTAGAATGCTTTTGTCAACTAATAACTTTATAACAGCTTGGGCCAAATTCCCATGGAGTCTGGGGTGGCGGAGAGAGTAGGATGCCTTGGGGTCCTTAGATAATTTTTCCTGGAAACTTGTGCATAGACCTTGTACTAGAATAAGCTGCAGAGGGAGTCCCAGGTCCCCCAGCCTGAGTAAACTTCATGACATTTACATTTCATCATCCATACTTCCAGGTCTGGGTGACAACATTTTGACGCGTGAGCAAACCTCTGGACTTTATAAATGGGGCCGCCTTAAATAGAAAATTGAGGGACAGTCCAGCAATGGCTTTCTGATGTAGGAAAATTAGAAAGGAAACAGGGAAAATAAGAAATATGAAGGAATAAGAAAATGAAAACAGTAGCCATGACAGCAATGGCTAAAACAGCTAGCAAGTATTATGTTCTCATGGTCTGAACACTGAGTTCCAGTCCTTACCTGCATTATATTATTTAAACATGCAATAACATTATCCCCATTTTTTAGAAGGGAAAACTGACTATTAGAAAAGTAACAAGTTCAATTCTAAAGAGTCTGGGGCATCAGAGGTCTGTCTGCTCCTAGTCTTTGGAGAAAGGGGGACTAGGTGAAGGAATGGGGAAGATGCTGGGAGAAGCAGAGAGAACTTCACAGGGGGAACAAACACAGGAATCAATTCTGGGTGGATGGCGGAAGAAAGAAAAATATTTGTTTTAGGCTTATAAAGTGAATGTCAGTTTGGGAACCGCCATGATGTGTTTTTACTTAGAAAATTTTTTAAATTGTTGGCAGGTTGCTAGGCCCACTCCATTCTGCAGCATTGAATGGGCGTGACTCTGGTGACCTCTAAATAACCTCCAACTATCCTTCCTGTTTTATCCTTTATTTTTATTGCTACAGATGGTTCACAACTCTAATTCATTGTAACTACAGAATTAGACATTTGTGAAGCCTTGAAAAGCTACGATCAGGTAGAACACTAGAGTACAAGATACCAATGGACATCATACTAGTACTAATAGAGTATATGATACTAGCCTCTGGATTGAGCACACAGACAAGCAGGTCTGTCATTCTCGAACTTGGTCTGCCCTGCCCCAAGTGTGCTACAGGTCCAGGCAGGAAGCAAAGATGGTAACTTCAGGGGCTACTTTGCCAGAGTTGGTCACAGGCTGGTGACTCTCCCTGGTGACATGGCTGGTAGGAGGAGGTGGCACTGATGTGACTGCTCTAGGGGAGCCCCTCCCAGTTTTGGCCTGTCTTTGACCAGGTTGGGGAACATATTTTGGGGTGAGGGGTACATTTTTATTAGCATCTTTTGAAGACCTTCTTGACCTTCAAGAACCAAAGGCCTAAATCTTAGATTAATTAGTCTTAATTGGAGGAGAGAAATAGAAGATTTGCATTGGAAGCACTGTATAGATATCTATAGGTAAAATGGCTTATCTCTCTTTCTACCTTTTCTATTCTTCTTTCCGCCATTTCTTCATCCTGTTCTACTCACTCCTCCAAGTAGGGGATTTTAACTCTTGACAGCAAGAACATGTCATTTATCTTTGTATCCAACAAGGCACCTAGTTCTGTGCCTGTAACATGTAGGTGCTCCTTGTTTATTTGTAGGATGGATGGATAGAAGCACCGAGATTGGGCACCAAAGGGAGATTTAAAATCTCTTAACTCTGCTACCTACCAGCTATGTGGACGAGACAATGTGCCATCTTTAAGCCAGAATTCCATATCGTTTAAAAGTAGAAATGGCACCCACCTCATAGTTTGTTATGAGGAGCCAATGAGATAATATTGTGTTTCTTTTTAAAAGTTCCTCCCCCAGGATAGTCATTCTATTCAGTGAGGGGCCCAATCTTTTAAGATTTAAATTAGATCCCACTGATTCCCTTCTTAAAACTCTCCCCAAAGGCATCCCATTGTAAGTATATAAAATTCTAACTTCTTACTGTGAGTGACAAGGGGCTCCATGACCTGACCCCAGCTCCCCTCCCCAGACTCACCTCCTCCTCACTCACCGCACCCCAGTGACACTGGCCTATTTTCTCTCCCCAGCCCAGTGGGTCCCACCTCAGGAACTCTATGCGGGCTCTCCCTCTGCCTGCAACACCCTCCCCCAGATCATGGAAGGGAAGGTTCAACTGTCATTTGCTCAGGGAAGCTTCCCGGCTCAGTCCAGCTCACCCAGTCACTCTGCCCTGCTCCCTTGCTTTATTTTCTTCATACAACTTCCCACTATCTCAAAGGGTCTGATTGGTCTGTTTCCTTGTTTTTGTCTCTCTCTCCCCCTACACCATAAGCAAGAACCTCGCCTGAACTGATTCGTGGAACAAGGCCTGGCACATGGTAGGCAGCTCAGGAACCTTGTGAATTCATTAGCTCTCGCCTATTAAAAATGTGAAGTATCCTAAGCAAGTAATATATGAAGTAATTATCAGCTACTAATAGATTGCTGTGAATTTGTTTATCAGCTTCCTTCCAGAGCACCAGCCAGAGGAATTCATAACTATCTCTAGAAGCTCAGTGGGGAAGCAAACGGGAATTAAATAAGATTGCAGCTTGGGAAGGAGGGCTATTATGGGGAAGGAGGGGAAAGAGGCCCAGGTGGGAGGCGTGGCCTGGCTGGGGGTGCAGGCCAGAGAGGACCGGTCGGGGGCTTCTGGAGAGAAGAGACTGCCACCATGCCCACTTCACTCTCCTCACCGGTGAGCTCAAAGCTGACCCCACACCCGGCATTCAGAGGAGCGGGAAAACATCGACTCATCTGTTCCAACCTAAATGTCACCTTCCTTCCGTGGTATCACCTGTGTAGCATACAACACAGCCCTGCCCTGACCACCAGGGTTCTCACCACAGTACCACTCGCCAAGAGGAAACCATGTACGCCATTACTAGATGAAAGCTGGGAGAGACAACTAAAAAATCGGTTTCCTAAGATCTCTGGAGGCCTCTTTCCGGAGCTGCTCACAGGTGAGGCTAGAGAAAGGAAAATGGGAGGGGACAGTGACAGGCCAGGGAAGGAGGGTGGGTGGCAGAGATGCTCCCTTAGGAATTAAATAAGAACAAAGAGGAGGCCTTGGGAAAGGATTAACACAACAATGACAGCTCCATTGAGGAGGGAGAAAAGGATACATCTTAGAATCCCCCACCACATCACTTCCAATAGGTGGCACCCCTCACGGCTGTTTGGATAGAAAAGCATAGAAAGGCTGGATTGTCCTGCATTTCTCATCCTCTCCAACTCTGTGGATTTCACCGGGTTCTTTGGAAATTGGGCTGTGCCCTTCCCATCTAATTATTCTTGCAGGCCCGTGGTGCAGACTTACATAAGACATTCGCAAAGAAATAGCAGAACTTCTGGGAAGCAGATCTTAAAGGCTCATTTTTTTTAAAACTGCATTGCTAAATTTAGGGGAATGATTCAGAAGTCACCCCCACTCCATCACATGCACATCTCTCTGTCTAGTGTTCCGTGCATGCTTTGCTGGTCTTCTTGGCATTTTATTTTATTTATTTTTTTAATCTCATTTCAGCAAAGGGCCTTGCATTTGTCCGGAAAGGTTCTCCCTGCAAGGATCATTTGCCCCTTTTTTTGGTGAAGTGATGTTGGACTAACATGAATAAAACATAAAGCACAGTGTGACATCTCTAAACACGAATCAGAAACTTGGGAACGGTAGGGTTTGGAGGGAAAATGCATTCCTCCACTAAGGGCCTCGGGAGGTTTGGGGTGATTTTTGACAGTCACAAGGCATCCACCTCTGAAATGTCAAGCTGGAAACAGACTCTTGACATCAGATTCATGCTATTGGCTCGTTCACTGGACTCCTTCCCTCTCACAGATGCCAGGGGCTGTGCAGCGACTCCCTGTGGAAAATGCAGAGTAAGGAGAGGCCTGGATTCTAACCGCACATATGCTACCAATTACTCAAATGTTTCTTTCATCCTCATTTTCATCTGTAAAATGAGAGGGTTGGGCTGACTCAGCCTTTCCCAAACCGACACACCGCTCCCTAGCGGAAATACACAGTCACACTTGTATCCATCCCTTCTTTGGGTCATTCACAAGGTTCAGGAGCACTTTAAAGACTCAGGCTGACCCCTTATTATTTTCCAAACTAATTTTGCCATGAAACAGCCCCTGTACTTCTTCCTCCTCCCTCCCTCAAACTTTTAACCTCTATCTCATTAGCCCCGGATGTTTCAAGGAACCCATCTGTGTAAATCCTAAAGTAGATGGCCCTGTAGGCTCCTGCTAGCCCGGAGTCAGCTCATTTCTGCAGGAGGGCCCACTCTTTGCTAAGTACGTGCCCTGTCGCAAGTGACTTACAGTCACAGACTATCTTGGTCCACGTGATAGAAAAGCAGGATGTCCAAGCAGCTGAGGAGGCCACTGTGCAGGGTGAGCAGGAGGCCGCATGAAGTCAGGATTGCTTCTAGTTTACTGGCTGATAAAGAACTTACCCTGAGACGTTTGTCATTTACTTGTGAGTTCAGATGTATGTGGATTCGTGGTGAAATATTAATGGAAACTATCACTGTTTTCTAAGCCCTTTCTCGCCCCTGCTCTCCCCCATCCTGCTCTCCATCTCAGCGGGTGGCCTGCCTTCTACCTGCACACAGACCTAGTATGTAAAATCAAAGCCAGGCCCTGCATCCTGGTACACGGAGGGGCCCTTCAGTCAGCAGAGAACCTTGGTGAACTTGGACACATAAAGGAAGGCTCAGCCCAACAGAGGGGAGTAGGGGCGAGGGACAGTTGCTTAACAGAAAGAGAAAATTTTAGCATTTCCATGGAATCATCGGAGAGAGGAGAGTGAAGGAGTAGAGAAGAAGAAGTTGGCTGAAGTAGCCTGTCCCCATGGGTGATGAAGCCAGTGAGAAATCCCAGTGGGGGAAACTAAAAGGCTACAAGAACGAGAATGAGTTGTGTTCGGTTGCAGGCTGTGTGTGTTGCTAGGATAAGTACCGCTCCTTTGCTCCCCATCAAAAGTCTCGGTCAAAAGCACCACAAATACAACTGCTGGGTGAGAATGTCGTTTATAGAATGAGGCATAGGCACCGAGTGCCCACGGGACCCAAGACGACTTCTCAACTGAGCCAGTGCAGTGACCACCATGCCTGAGATGCAGAGGGGCCGTGGAGGTGCCAGCCTTGGGGGTCTGTGGGAATCCTGGAAGGCTCTGAGACTCCCACGAGGGTTGGAATAACATTGAGGCAATTGTATCTCAACTCAGAGCGGCAGAGAGGATCTCAGTGAATGAATATGTGAGTTAGATACAGAGAAAAAATTGTTGTCCCCATTCTACAAACATATCTCCAATTCTACCTATTCTACCTTGGTTTTATTTATTTCAAAGAAGAGGTAGAGGCAGTGTGGTATACTGTGAAAAAAAAAAAAGATACTTAGGTGTCAAACAGATTCGGTTTTTGAATCTTGATTCGAACCTCACCAGCTGTGTGGCTTTGAACAAGTTGCTTAACCTCTCTGAGTCAAGGTTAACTTTTTCATCTGTAAAGGAGGCATAAATCTAACCCATGCAGGGTTGTTAGGTTAGAATGATGTAATCTATATGCAAATAATTCCACAATCCATGGCACACAGAAGGCGCTCATTAACTGTTAGTTTTGTCCACTATCTACCATCTCTATCTTATTCCCTCATCTTCTCTTTGAGGTTGTTCCACCAATCATTCCTTTTTCTGTATCTTCTTATTCTCTCCATACTCTCACATAAATATGCTTAAAACTTACTCTTAGAAGACTTGGGTTTCCTACTGACCTGTTTCTCTTCTCCAAGGGAAAAGTCTTGATACAAAATCACCTCTACTTCCTCCACACCCAGTCGGTCCCCAATTATCTGCCCACTGGCTCTGTTCCAGGACTCCATGAGAGCTTCCTCCCTTGAATCACCAAAGACCTTCAAACCGGTCAGATCCAAAGGACTCTGTTCAGCTTCTTTTTACTCAACCTCTCAGTGACATTTGCCACTAAGGCCACTCCCTCTTCTCTTTGAGACATGAACCACCCCCACTTCCGGCTACAAAGACCCTGTTCCTTCTCAGGGTCTTTCTTTGATGGCCTTTTAAAGGTTGTGTCCTCCTTCCCCACCCAGCGTTCCACTGCACCCTTTTCACGTTTATACTCTGTATTAATGTCCTGGGAAATCTTATTCACCACCAACCCTTCAGCTATCGCTCATACGTTATGACTTTAAAATTATGGCTCTGAGCAAGAGCTCCTCCCTCCCTAAGCACTACACCCATTTTTTCCGGACAGCCTACCTCTTCCTGCTATGTTCCAGGACCTTCATCAGGGATGCAAAGGAGACTGGGGCATGCCTTCTTGGGGTGTCAAGGGGGTCCTGAACACTCGAACTATGTAAGTCCCAACTTCCCCAGACAGTCCCAACCCCACGAATAGGGGGAAAGAGGGGAGCCCCACCCTTTTAAAACAGGGTCATCCCTTCCTAAGAGAGGGGAGGTTAAACTCTGCACCAGCACTACGACCCCGGGCCTCCTAATTGACACAGACAGGAGGCACCCAGTCACCCAGTCACCCATGCCTCCATACCCACAAGCTCACAGCCTGACACCCAACGCCTCCTACCAGTATCTGCCTTGAGGAGTTAATATCCAAAATATACAGAACTCATACGACTTGGAGCAGAAAATCAAATAACCTGACTGAAAGAGCGGACAAACATCTGAATGGACATTTCTCAAAAGAAGCAGAGGACTGAACGACAGATACATACAAAGGGCTCAGCATCACTATCATCGGGGAAAGGCCAATTAAAACCATAATGAGACATCACCTCACTCCTGTTATTATCAAAAAGCTAGATGTTGGTGAGGATGTGGAGAAAAGTGAATCCTGTGTGCTCTGGGGGGTGGGGGGGAGGGATATACATTGGTACAGCCACTATGAAATTTAAAACTAGAACTACCATAAGATCCAGCAATCCCATTTCTTGATATACGTATATCCAAAGAAAATATAGATTTTTAAAGAGATATCTGCATTCCTATGTTCATTGCAGTATTATTCACAATAGCTAAGATATGGAAACAACCTGAGTGTCCATCAACAAATGAAGAAAGTATGATATATATATATATATATATACACATATATATACATATATACGTATATGTATATATATTAGTATATTTTAACTGAATTCAGAGAAGAAGGCTGAGGGTGAGAGAGAGAAACATGAGAGATGAAAGAGAATACAT
>NW_006284340.1:475615-486237 GCF_000327345.1 Myotis davidii | reverse complement strand
AGAAAATATAGATTTTTAAAGAGATATCTGCATTCCTATGTTCATTGCAGTATTATTCACAATAGCTAAGATATGGAAACAACCTGAGTGTCCATCAACAAATGAAGAAAGTATGATATATATATATATATACACATATATATACATACATATATATGGATATGTGTGTGTGTGTATATATATATTTATATCTGTATCTGTATCTGTGTGTGTGCCTCCAGTAGAGTAGGGGCTATGTATTCTCCCACAATCCTCAGAAGTATCATAATGGGAGCAAACTTTATGTTTTCATGGTAATATAGTTGGTGGGAGAGGAGGAAGGGTGGATGGACCAGAGGACTAAGCAGTGCCTGGCTCACTTTAAATATGAAGTGGGGACATTAACCTCATGAAATAAGAAATTTGATAGAGGAAAGATACAATAAAAAAAAAGGAACATTTAGGAAATGTATCTGAGGTTACTGGTTACAATACAGTCCATTCAAATGATAAACTTTTATATCCAGTCCCTTCTCCAAAAAAGTGCCAATTTTTCATGTTTACAGTTTTGCTGGGAGAAATAACCAAAGATCAAAGCAATAAAGAGCTGAAATATTAATTCCTGCTTACAACATTTGTGCCAATTTGCAGAAAACAATTTTGGAAAAAGACTTCGATAATGTTATTTTTTTCATCAATAAATATTTATAAATATGAATCCCTAAACTTTGATATTCCAAGAACTGTGCAAGCACCTACATAACTGTGAAACCTTTGTTGTTATTGGAGGGGTGAAGCATGGAAGGTCAAATAAATCAGATCCATTGGCCACTTTCCACTGACCTTATGCCGATCTGTGTTAACCACGGTGAGCAGTGTTGGCATTTCCGAGTCATTTTTTTTTCTTCAGATTTTTCCATTACAAAAGCACCCTGTCTCTAGGTAAACAAGGTGGCTTATCATTTATCCTTTAAAATACTCTCTTCTCGTTACAGTGAAGGAACAAAAATATATCAATCCACAAGGAACACGAGAACAGAGAAGGAAAGCATAGATAAGATTTGGCAGTTTGGGAAGATTTCACTTGGACATCTCGTTAAATACCAGAGGGAGACGCCGGGACAGGCACCTCAGGGAGGAGAGGCCACAGGCCTTCGGAGGAAAAGGTCACTTGCTTAACAGCTTCCTGGAAAGGCTTAGCGTGTGGAGACCCAGGCACTTCCAAAAGGAGGGCGAGGGATGGGACTGGAAATAGGGACTTGGTTGGAATCTATGTAAGGACCCTCTTTCTCAAACTACACAGCCAGATGGCCAACCCCTGGCAAAAGGTCAAGAGTTGAATCTCCCGTGAAATTGAGTAAGAGGCATTGGAGACGTAGAAACACCAGGCACTGAAACGGGAATTCAGGGAAAGATGGCACTTTAAACAATAAAACCTTCACTTTCCTTTCCCCACCTCGCTCCTGACACACACTGACTGATCACAGATCTTCCCCAGAACAGATGGGCCATATTTTATATAACCCTTCCACTAGGTTAGGCTTCAATGTTGTTTCCAATCCTTTGTTGTTATAAATAAGACTGCCCTGAATTTCTTAAGCCTACATTTTAATTTTAATTTGGGATAATTTCCCTAGAAGGGATATTTCCTTTAAGATTCTTTCCAAAACTGTAAAGATGGGCGCAAACCTGATTTATGATTATCGGTAGATTATTAAAATATCAAGTTCCACAATTGTGTTAACTCATAATAACATCCAGACATACATGCAGGTACTTATTTATCCACACATTCACCGGAATTATTTATGTTTACTGAAAAAAAAGTTGCTAACTTAGGAGGAGGAAATATCTTTAAAATATTTTTCTGTATGTTGATAATGATTTTATTTTAATTAATTGTCTGTCCATAAGTCTGCTTCTCTACCCATTTAGTGTTCAGTGCTTTTCTTATTACTTAGCACAACTTCTCTGTATCAACCCTGTGTCAGTTACTTACTGACAAAGTGATGTATTACTTTAGAAACACATATTTCTAAGTGGTTAAATTGATGACCATTTAATTTCTTGTTTTACTGTGATTAATTTTTTATAAGCCCCTCGTAAAATAAGGTCAATATTTATTTAATGAGTGTCGATGTTCCAGGCACTGAAGGTCAACGTGGGTAAAAGAGGTCCCTGCCCTCCAGGAGTTTATACAACTGATGCTTCCTACAAACTGTTAGCCCATCCCAGCACCGTCCCTGTGCAGTATGCTTTCTTTCCTCATCGACGTCTCATACGTCGCAAAATCTTATGTGTAAATATATTCTGTATCAAAATTCCAACGCCATCTTTCGCAGAAATAAAACACCCCTTCTATTTACATAAAACCACAAAAGACCCCAAATAGCCAAAGCAATCTTGAGAATGAAAAACAGACATCGTACTTCCTGATTTCAAACTATCCCAGAAGGTAATCAAAGTATGGTATTGGGATAAAAACAGACACACAGCTCAATGGAACAGAAAAAAAGAACTCAGAAATAAACCCACGCACACCTGGTCAGTTAATTTACCACAAAGGAGCCAAGACTATACAATGGAGAAAAAACAGCCTCCTCAATAAATGGCAAAACTGGACAGCTTCATGCAAAAGAATGAAGCTGGACCAGTATCTTAAACCACACACAAAAAGAAACTCAAAAATGGATTAGTCTTAAATGTAAGCCCCGGAGCCAAGTGGTAAGCTCCTTAACATGGATCTCAGCAATACATTTTTTGAATTTGACACCAAAGCAAAGTCAACAAAAGAAAAATTATCAAATGGAACTACAGTGGGGCCTTGACTTACGAGTTTAATTCGTTCCAAGACCCAGCTCGTTAAGGAGCTCGTTAACTCAAATTACTCTGTCAACTCAATGCAAAAAATAGGCCGAGAGACAGCCGGTATCTCAAAAAACTCGGGAGTGGGGACACTCGTAAGTCAAGGCCCCACTGTGCACGCTAAATTGCTTCTGCGCAGCAAAGGAAACCATCAACAAAATGAAAAGGCAACCGACTAAATGGCAGAAAATATTTGCACATCATGTAACTGATAAGAAGTTAATATTCAAAGTAGATAGAACTCACACAATTCAACGGCAAAACAAACCAACCCCCAAATCCAATTAAAAAAAAAATGGGCAGAAGATCTGAATAAACATTTTTCCAAACAACAAAAACAAATGGTCAACAGGTCCATGAAATGGTGCTCAACATCACTAATCATCAGCGAAATGCAAATTGTCACCACCCTATTACCTCGTACCTGTTACAATCTGAAGCAAATATTTTAAATCTGAAGCAAGTGTCTTGTAGTCTCTGGCTGCCATTCTGAGCTTGCCCCTATTATCATAATCATACCCACCTTGGCTTCCGATAATTGTTGTCATGTGGCCAATTACTGCTGTTCCAGAATCCTATCATCCCATTATCATCCCTGAGGGATCCAACTGAGTAACCATCAGCTCTAGCCCACAAAACACAGCAACTGCTGAGATTCTCAGTGATGCTGGGTCCTCCTCACCGGTGCATACCCTGCTGCCTTGCCAACTGGGGCGACCTCTGGTCCCTCCTCAGAATTTGCTCAGCTAGTGGGTGTTCTGGTCTTACTAGTATAGGGCAGATCTACACCAGCATACCACTTCTCTGAGCTTGCTTCCTCCACCACTTGCTACAGCAGTTCATGCATTTTTACTGCACCGCGTGTAGCTCATTGCCTTCACCAATCTTCTAAGAGCTATCCCAGCTACAATTTAGAGTCACCTCCTAGGCCAGAGGTGGGGGAATGTCCTACCCACAGGCTGTATCATTTGGTCTGGCCCTGCCAAGGCAACTGTAGACAGGATTCGAAATTCAATAAATCTAGAAGCTTTTCTCATAGCAACATAATTTTTAAGTTAATAATTTTGTATGGCTCGAGAATGATGTCCTAAATATCCAAATGGCCCTTGGCAGGAAAAGGGCTCCCCACCCCTGTCCTAGGCATTGCTAGGGTATTAACTTACCCTGGGGGGTGGGGGGGTGCTCCCATATCCACAGACTTTCCTGTAACCAACTTTATATTCAATCCCCTCTTTGTCAAACACTCTCTGGGTCCTTCTTAGACACACTCTCCCAGCTTCTGCCAATAACTTCTCTCTAGGTCCCAAGGCTCCTTCAACATATAACACCTCCCCCTTGGCTAATGTGATGCTCGTTATGAGTCTGGGGGCCAGGAGGGAAAATGGAAGCGTATTCTGAAAAGAACCCTGCACTGTTTTGTGAGGTCTTTACTGAAGTTTTTTTATAGGCTTCAAGCAACTTGGGATAGGAGGCTCCACCTTCAAACAATGAGAAAGAGGCCACCTCTTCAGGATAGGCCCTATCTGATAGGGGACTCAGGGAAAAGCGCAAAGTGCCGGGCGCAGAAAATATCTGTACCAGAAGCCTCAAGGTGACACTCTCTGCCCAAAAAGGCCCCAACTCCGGCTTAAGAGACTTGCCTCGGCTCAAAACTCAGCCTTCTCAGAGCTCTGCACGATCGCAATTAAGGCCTGTGCCCGAGCTTCAGCTGTTTCTGCTCCCACCTCATCCCAGAGGCAGGCGTGAAGGCCTCTGCCTCTCACAGTTTGCTTTCAATTTCTGACCCATAAATCCCTGTGAAAGCCTGTGATTTTCTCTCTTCAACTACCCACCCAATTCCAGAGGCCTTATGGTTATCATTTTTCCACACCTCTCAAAGGCTGGGACATTGCACCCAATAGCACACTGCCCTTTCATCTGAATCTCCACCCACCCCACAGCTCATTCCAGATGGACATCTTAGCAATCACAGTATGTAGCAAAGCAGGGAGGATCAACTCTTCACCTACCTTCAGCTGTGGGGTCCTCTCTGCCATCCAGCCGGCAAGCCAGCCAACTCCAGTGTCGCGTCCTCAGGGTCGGCTTCCTAAAGCCGTGTCTGAGGCCAGCTGTCTCAGGTTGGGTTCCCCAGCAGCTAGGGCAGAGACGAAAAAGATATTCTTGTAAGTGATGATGGAAGAAGTGCCCCCAGGATACGAGGAGGGAAAGAAGCAGAGTGGGGCAGGAATAGAGGCTTAAAGAGAGTGTGGTACCTGCTGAAGACCAGGGTCCGCTTGACTCCACAAGGGGGCTGCAACAGCATCACACAACTAAGCCCAACTTGAGGCTGGGGCCAGTCTTTTATACCAAGAAAATCTGTTGCCATTGGCTGAGACTGCAGGCTGGGGGGGTTGCCTCCTGGGCAAGGAGACTTCTGTTTGGCTGAGGACTGTAGGGGCAGCTGTGAATTGTTATCAGTCACCTGGAACAGCAGCCAGGGCCAGGCTCACTGCCTGTAAAGAGGATCCAGGTGGGGCACTGAGAGAGTCCACTAAGCCAGTGGTTCTCAACCTTCTGGCCCTTTAAATACAGTTCCTCATGTTGTGACCCAACCATAAAATGATTTTCGTTGCTCCTTCATAACTGTCATGTTGCTACTGTTATGAATCGCAATGTAAATATCTGATATGCAGGATCATTCGACCGCCAAAGGGGTCGCGACCCACAGGTTGAGAACCGCTGCAGTAAGTTAACATGACTGAGTGCATCCCATGGGCTCCGTTCTTTTTCAGTGGCTGTCACTTTGAAACTTCCCAGCAACTCCAGGGAGGAGGTATTAACCTTGTCTCCATTTTACAGACAGGGAAAAGTATGCTTGAGAGTTTAAATGACTTTCTTATGGTTACACAATGAGGGTCTGCGCTTTCAGGTGCCATAAACTTGTAGATAAAAAGGAATCATTTCAGCTTATGTATTTGGAAGATGGTTGTACACAGAACCTACTTATGTTCATATCTTTGGAAACTTAGGGATTCTGGAATTAGCCAGCTAGATTCAAATTCTAAGTTTTAAGTGCTTTGCAATAAAATTGTCTCTTGAATATAATTGTGAATCTCCCTAAATATTCTTGATCTCATATGTTGATTTTGTTTGTGTGTGTATCAACTCTTACTCATAATATTCAATTAGTTGAAATACCACATTTCCCAACTCCTTTGAATAATAGTTATTAAAAATTACTAAGAAATTAAAGTTCTCCATTAAGTAACGGAAAAGCCAGAAAAACAGTCTAGATGTGAGATTAATAATAACTTATTCAGCTTTTGGCTGTGTGTTAAGCACTTTATATCCATTTTTCCATTATGAAGCAAGTATTAGCATCATATCCCGGAATATAAATAAGAAAACTGAGACTTTGGGGAGGTTTATTAACTTGCTCCAAGTCACAGAACTAGAAAGGGATGGGTCTGTGAATTGAACCCAAACCACTATAGACATCAAAACTGCTACAGATGTTAACAGGAAAATGACACAGTGTAGATTCATATATCTGGAGACAATTGGTGATGAAGCTCTCAGTCTGGGTAAAGGAAAATTTCCACTTTCTCACCTCTTTTTCACATGAGCCAAATCTGAAAGCTGTGAAGGAGATGGAAATTTTCAAAAAACACTCCTTCACCCAGCACATCACTGGGTAAGGGAACATTTCTGAGACAAGAAAGAGGAATCATTAATAATAACCTGCTAAAATAAAAGGCATTTTTTCTAGAGGCAGTGCCCGTAGCTGACAGAGGATTGAGTGGTTCTGACTCCACAGCTTGAGTGAAATCATCAAATCAGGTTCTCTGGCCTAGAACAGAATGAGGTCTTATTTATTACCATGGAAACCACGCCTGTCTCTTGTCCTGGGTGGTGGCCTCTGCAGAATGCTACTGAGGTTTTCTTTGCTTCCTCTCCCTCCTCACAACCTCCCACCCCCAGTGAATAAATCACTCGCTGAATCCCTCTATGTTCCGTTTTCTGGGTCACTCAAATCACGTGGAGTGTTTAGGAAGAGTTGGGGACCATCTATATGTATGTCCTGTATTAAGTTGAGGATTGAAGAAGATAACTTCCAAGATTCTTCTGTTTTATAGAATCTATAAACTAAAAACGATAAAAATGAGTTAAGTGGCCCTTTGTCAACATTTTGACCTGGGGATAATTAAACCCAAATACTTTAAATCAGACTTTCATTGACCAAGCCCACTGTTTCCATATCTAGTGTATCAGATTGGGGATCAGCATATTCCTTAGTCAGTCAGCTTGCTCTGGATTTATGAGCTCTAATAAAGTTGGAGTCACATCAATCTGTTTATCTTATTCATCAGTTGACAATCCATCAAATCTATCAAACGCATATTCCAGGCATTGGTCCCAACATGGGGACACCCCAAAAGTGCTCACAATATCAGGTACTTTGGGGAATTGGAGAAATCAGCATAACACTAACAAGAAACCCTGCGTATATGGTTGCAAAGGTCTACAGTATTCTTAAGTTCTGTCTTGGGCCATATCCATCCATAATCTGTTCTTTATTCAGCCACATCTTTTCTCTCTAACAAGGCACTGTAAAGAGTTTGTAGAAGGACATTGTTACCCTTGCCGACATCATCTTAGGACAGCGCAACCTGTACATCAGCACACCCTTCTCTTTCCAGTAATACATGGCCTCAAAAAAGTGTGTCACCAGGTCTATGCTAAGAAAACTAAGCTTCTTTAAAAATTGGACTTCCAGAAAAGTTCAGTGTGTCTGCACTATATTTCTAATTCATGCTGCCCTGAAGTTGAATTTGTGATTATTCCCTGGTTGTATTTATTATGCTCAGGAGACTGGGTGATTTATTATTAAACCTCTTAGAGGTAATTATGCTTATTGCACCAATCTTCTCCGAAGGAAGCTTGGGAATTGTCTTTCTCGTCCTTAATTAGGAAATAATAAAATGCAATTCTGAGAACATGGAAATTGTTTTCCTTTGCTCAATAAAGACTGGCCCGCCGAGTTGATTAAACAAAACTTTCTCTTGATGCCAGATTTTTTTTAAAAAAATTAACTTTGCTGTTAGAATGTAAAAGGATATTCTGTTAATAGCAGATCAACTTGAAAGAAAAGGTTTTCCTCCCTCTGTTGAAAACATACTTTTAAAATAACAAAATAGCCGTGAGAGTTATAAATGTTCTATTAGTTTGCTAAGGCTTCCATAGTCAGATCACAAGCTGGGTGGCTTAAACAACAGACCTTTATTTCCTCACAGTTCTGGAGGCTGGAGGTCTGAGATCAAGGTGTCTGCAGGGTTGGTCCTTCTGAGAGACCTGAAGGGGAATATGCTTGAGGTCTCTCTCCTTGGCCTGTCCATGGTCATCTTCCCCTTATACAGGGGGACACAATGTAACCCATAACAAAGAAATCATAACAGAATTATAAAATATTTTGAATTGAACAATATGAAAATATTCCATATTAAGATTTATAATTTAGCTCTAAAAACCCTTAGAAGGAAATGTATAACCATAAAGACATATTAGTAGAAAAGAAGAAATACTGAAAATAAACAAGCATTCTGTCCACCTAGAGAAGTTAGAAAAGGACTAAAAATAAGTGCAAGAAAAGCTAAAGAAATGAAATAAAGACAGGAGCAGAAATTAATGAGATAGAAAACACATGTACAGTAGAGAATCAACAAAAGGCAGAAAAAATTTAAGAACTAATAAAATTGGCAAGCCTCTGGTGAGACTTTCTAAGAAAAGAAAAAGAGAAAACAAAGGTCCATAATAAGGACTGAAAAAAGAGACAACACTACAGATCCTGTACACATTAAAAATATATCAACTAAGCAACTTCTTCAAACAAAAATTCTTCCTGTCTTATTCTCCCCCCACCCCAGCTTAGGGAGACTGCCAAAATTACTATTGAAATAAGTGGATTATTGAATAGGCCTTAGAAAACGTTACATTATAGGTGTTTTGTTTTGTTTTGTTTTTCTGGCAGCAATAATATAGGAACCATCTTCTAATTATTCATGCAAATGAGAGCCACAGGAAGTTCCTACAATTGCATTTTAGGGGTAAATCCTCAAGTCTCCTTAAAAATAGTAATGTCAGTTCTTTTTGCTCAATAAAATGTAATTCTCCCAACAAACTGTAAAATAGACCAATTTTAAGCTTTACCATCTTTCTCTCTAGTAGAGGTGGAATAGGTATAAGGTTTTTAAAAATGTATGTCATTTAGGAAGCCAAATGTAAGTGAATTCTAAAGGAATTAGTCCCCCCAAAAAGTTCTTTCATTATATGGGCATCCCTTGAAATATTGAACTAAGGGAGCTATTAGCAAGAGTTTGGTAATTTCATAGAGAAGTTGCAATGGGCTTTAACATACATAACTCAGAAATATGCAACTTTTGTATTGTTAAATTACTTTCTAAGCTCTTAGAGAATTTTTAGTTTTATCCTTGCCTAAATCAGGATGCTACCCAACGACTTACCACTGCAGAATATTTGGGCTCAAGAAGACATGCTCCTTACCAGACAGACATTTCCATAAAATTAAGAACACATATTATGAAAACAAAGAAAATAAGAAACATGAGTTTTCTGTTGGCAAGTATTTCTTTTGGAAACTCTGATTTAAGGTTGCTTTGGTGTGGCCATAAATTGAAACATATGGAAAGTTGTAGGAAATGTCAGGTGCTTTATGTATGAGAATTGTAATCCATCAGAGAAATACAAGCTTCAGAAAAAACATACAGAAAAGTTTAAAGAATAACACAGCAAAATCTGTGTATCTGCCACACAGAATAAACCAATATTAACATTTAGGAATATTTTCTTCAGATCCCTTATGGAATGGAGGGGTAAAGAAATGACTCCACATGTTAATTTTCAACTTTGTATATTCCCTTCTCTGGTGCTCATTTCCTCTATCCCTCCCCAGAGGCGACAAGATCATGACTTTGTTGTCTAGTCAGTGCTCCTGTTTTCTGACAGACTTAAATATCCAAAGACAATACGGTGTTTAGTAGCATCTTTATTGCCCTGAAACTTGCTTTTTTACCAACATTTTCTAACCTATCCATGTAGATACTTCACTTATTATAACTGCTACTTAGTATCCCATCATGTGAAAAAAACACAATTTATTTATATTTTTTCCCATTGAGGGATATTCAGAACATTACCAAATTTTTTTTCTATTATAAATCATGCTGCAGTTAATATTCTTACATATATTATATATGTCTCCTCATGCACGTTGAATTTCTCCTGCTCTTGTTCATCAGGCTGCCCTATCAATAAAAAATGTAATTGCCTATCTCCAATATTTCTATGTATCTTTATAAATTATGAAAACGTCCTATTATACTAATACATAATGTTTAACATAAAATGTAATATTTTTCTTAAAAGATAAAATAAATAAATACAAAGTTCTATTATTTTCTTCCCACATCCCATTTTAATTGCTGGGTTATAGGATATAGACATGGTCATCTATAATTATATTATTATATTCTATCTAATCCTATCTAATCTAATAAAAGACAAAAATGGTAATTGGCGTACGACCAATACCCTTTTCATTGGCTAATCAGGGCTATATGCAAATTAACTGCCAACTAAGATTGGCAGTTAACTGCCAACTAAGATTGACAGTTAACTGCCAACTAAGATTGGCAGTTAACTGCCAACAAGATGGCGGTTAATTTGCATATGTAGGCACAATGCAGGGAGGCGAAAGGGAAAGCAGGAAGAAGCCCCCTGCC
>NW_006284340.1:450264-475190 GCF_000327345.1 Myotis davidii | reverse complement strand
CCAAGGCATCAGGCCTGGGCAAGGGGCAGAGCCAGCAATCGGAGGGGTCTGGGGGTCCCCTGCCCAGGCCTGATGCCTGGGCCGGAGGCATCAGGCCTGGGCAAGGGGCCGATCCTGCGATTGGAGGGTGATAGGGGTCAACGCCTGAGGGCTCCCAGTATGTGAGAGGGGGGCAGGCTGGGCTGAGGGACACTCCCCCCACACACACAACAAGTGCACGAATTTCATGCACCGGGCTCCTAGTTATAATATATTATAACAACTATGTATTATATTATATTTACTTATGTCATATTCTATTTTATTAATATTATCATATATCATTATTCTATGTTATTGTATTCCTCTTCCCAAAACTGTACTAATTTACGTTCCTTCTAGCAGAGAATAAAAATTTACATTTTCCTCCAACCTTACCATATGAAAGATGCTTTAAACATTTTTTGGAAAAAAACTTCAAACCAGCAGAAAAGATGCTAGAAGGCTATAATGAGGTCCTGTGTAAACTTCGCCTAAATTCACCAATTGTTAACACTTTGCTACACTTGCTTTTTTTCTCTCTCTCTCTCTTTCCTCCCTCCCCTTTTCCTTCATATGTATTTATATTTTTTCACATATTTTTCCCCTGAATCATTTGAAAGTAATTTGCAGCCAGTAAGAGCCATTGATCATAAGTATTCCCACATGTAACTCCCAAGAACAAAAATCTTTTCTTATGCAGCCAAGGTATAATTATCAAATTCCGGAAACTTAACATAGATATAGAAAATTTCACCAATTTTCCCAATTAAGCTCTTTCTAGCAATGTTTTTCCTGACCCAGGACTCACGTTGCATGTAGTTGTCATCATGGATCTTCAGTCTCTTTTAATCTAGAACAGTTCCTTAGACTTCCTTTCTTTTTCATGACATTGACCTAAGTGTACAGGTCAGTTATTTTGTTCCCTGTCCCCAATTTAGATTTGCCTGGTGGCTTGCACAGGATTAGATTGGGTCGTGCATTTTTGGCAGGAATACCATGTGACTGAATGTAGTATTCTTCTCAGTGAATCCCATCAAGTGGTTCTCAGATTTTTAAAGTTTTGTCAATCTAGCAGTGGTTCTCAACCTGTGGGTCACGACCCCTTTGGCGGTTGAACGACCCTTTCACAGGGTCACCTAAGACCATCCTGCATATCAGATATTTACATTGTGATTCACAACAGTAGCAACATGACAGTTATGAAGTAGCAACGGAAATAATTTTATGGTTGGGTCACAACATGCGGACCTGTATTTAAAGGGCCAGAAGGTTGAGAAACGCTGAATGGTAGTTGGTTACCCCGCCACCTTATTGACTGTGTTTCTAAGGAATAAGTGATTAATAGCTGCCAAGCCAAACTTTCCATTATGGCTGGACTCCCCCATGGCCATGGCCGGTGACCCACTGGAAGGAGGGGCTACAGGGGTGTAGGTGGCAGTGCCATGGGCATAGCTTGTCCACAGAGGAAGGTTCCAAGCAGTGAGCAGAGCTCCTGGCTCCCTGTCCTCCTGGGCCCCCCCTCCAGGCCTGGCCAGGGTACAAGGGACCTTTTCTTTCCAAGGCCCCCACCAAGCACACACGCCATTCCTCACAGCCGTCTAGCTCGGCTGCCTGAACACAGAGGGAATTCACAGGTGATGAGGAGAGGTGTTTGAGGTTTCCATAATAACGCACCTCCCTATTCCCTTTCCAAATGCTGCACTGAGCATAACTGGGCAGGCCTCTCTCCAGAACGCTCTGGCCGTGAGTGTGAAGCCAGAAGTGTGAAGGTTCTCGAAAGAAAGTCCCTTCGGGGCCCTTGGAGTGCAGTATCACTCCCTGTGGGTTTGCTGGCCGGTGACCTGAAGACTGGGCCTGCCCATTCCTTGGAAAGGCCATGGAAACCTCGGACAAATCAAATCGAGGGTGGGGGTGGAGGATGGAGACACAAACACAATGTAAGAGGCTAAAACATATAATGGCATACTTTGCACCGTTTTATGCCCTTACATTTTGAAAATAACAAGGAGACAGGTTATTCCTGTATGTAAAACAAATAAGAATAAAAGGAGAGTATCAACAATCGGCTAGTAGTGGCTGGGCCACCTGCCTTGGTCCCGCTCCAGTCCTCATCTGATTGTGATGGGCATCCCACGGTGATGGGGTCCCAGAAGCCAGTTCCAGCATGACAGCAGGGCTGCACCTGGGAATGGCTAAAGGCATTTCCCCAAACCTGAATAGGATACATTAAATTGATTGTTTGCTGCCAGACAGCTCAGGGCATCTTAATCTACATGTTATTGCCTCCTACTGGCCAAACACCTGAACAGCCGTAGGCTAATTCTCCCCAATCTGACAATGGACTCTGTATAGGAAACCCTGACCCTCTGAAGTGTCTGTCTCTGCCTCGCCTCAGGACAATGTGTGTTAATAAAAAGCATGGGGTCCTGGGATGAGATCTTAGTGTCCTTTAAACCAGGCTCCTCTGACCCCCAAATGCCTTTCAAAATTATACTTCATCTCTGGACTATTTAATCTGCACACAGTCCCTTCTCCAGATTTCCTGAACCCTTCTTGATGCCAGAATAAGAACCCCGGCAATGGGTTCCAGAGCTGTGATGGGCTCCAGGTGGGTTGCTCTGGAGATGGGGACCGGAGGGTCCAGGTTCAGCCTTCAGCCTTCAGCTAGGTGTGTTCATCTGGGAGGAACCGAGGAGGGGAGGGGAGAGAGATGGCAGAGGCTCTCTGCCCAGAGCACAGTCTTTCTTTCCCAGGAAAAATGGGGGGGGGAGGGGTGACTGTTCAGGCAGAAGAACAGTAACTGAAAGGTCCCTGCGTTGAGATCCTGCCTGGCATGTCCGAGGGGCAGCAAAGATGGTGCAGCCGAGGAAGGACAGGATGGAGAGCAGCAGCAGGGGCCCGTTGGGTGGGGCCTTGACGATTATGTTAGGAATGGCCTGCATTTGGAATACATTGGGAACCCTTCAGAGGCTTTGGGGTAAAAAGGAGGCATTGATTAATTCGTTTGACAAGTATTTACTACGGGCTGATTCCTGTCTTAGACTTGAGGGTTTTATCAGTGAACAGACACAGATCCCGCCACAAGAAGCCTCTAGCACGAACGATCTATTTGATAAAAGAAGAAAGGTCCCAAATAATGACCTCAGTTTGCACCTTAAGAAACTAGAAAAGAGGATCGAAGTAAATCCAAAGGAAGTGCACTAAAGGAAATGTTAAACTTAGAACAGAAATGAATAAAATATACATAAGCTAATAATATATAATAGGAATATATATAATGTGTTTATAAAAATAAAGAAAATATAGTAGAAAAAAACCCCAATGAACCAAAAACTGATTGCTTGAGACCAATAAAATTGGTAATCCTCTCATCAGACTGATGAGAGAGAGAGAGAGAACACCAATTAGTAAAACCAACATTTCTACAGTTTTTATAGACACTAAAAGGATATAAACAACTTTATCTCAATAAACTTGACAACTTAGAATAGAAAAATTCCTTGAAAGAAACATACAGGCAAAGCTTACTCAGGAAGCAATAATGTTAATAGCTCTGTATCTATTACAGAGATTGAATTTGTAGTTAAAAAACCAGCACACAAAAAAGCTCCAGGTCCAAAGGGCCAGGTCTTTCTACCCCTCCTCCCCCTTCACCTGTCACCAGATGCAGGGAGCCCGGGAGGGTGTGGCCTGGGCCAGGCAGGTATTGTCAGTGATACATTATATAAGAACATTTCACTGAAGGGATGTTGTGAGATGACCCCTGCAAACTGCAACCATAACAGGTCGTCAGCTGCCTTCAGAGCAGGGACCAGCCGATTCTTAGCCAGGTCCCCAGTGCTTGGCCACAACGCAGATACAGTCTATTGAACAAATGGCCTGATGCCAAAATGTCGTGCTGAGGGAAATTACCCAGGAGAGGAGGAAACATTGACCAGGTAGGAGTGGAGGGAGTTTCTGGGGCAATGTCCTGGACAAGGTGAGAGAGGATGAGGTCCAGGGTCCAAGCAAGGGTTGGTCTCTGCATAGCAGTTCTCCCCGCCCCCCCACCCCCCCACCCCCCGGAGGAGGAGAAAAGCGAAAGGACAGGCACACGGATGCAGGTGTGGGGGAGATGCAGAGGTGGGCGTTTGAGGACACACTCTGTCCAGGGCTGCTTCTCCTCGGTGCAGAAGGAAGCAAGGTCATAGGCTGGAGGGAGAGAGGGAGAGAGGAGGAGGAGGCGGGGGAGGGCTGAAGAGAAAGAAGGTAGAAAATATTCATGTGGGAGAGTGAATGGGTCCCTGACTGCCAGCCAGCAACACAGGCCCACTTGAGGTGAGCGCCAAGACCTAAAGTCCAGAGGCCGTGTGCCCTCCTCCAGCCGCGGTCAGCGGTGTGGGCGCAAAAGTGGAGCTCACCAGGGTTAGAGTTTTGCCAAACAAACACCGTGAAGAAAAAAAAAGGGTGGGGGAGGGGGGATGAAGATGAGGGTGCAATAACAAGAGAAACTGTTGAAGTGATAGGGACATATGGGACAAGCTGAAGAGTCAGTGATCCCACTGTGATGAAGGTGTGACCATGCAAAAACTTCATTTCTTTTTTGTTTTGTCTTTTTGTTTTTAATCCTCACCCTAGGAGTGGGGCTATTTTTTTCCATTGATTTGTTTGTTTTTTAGAAAGAGTGGAAGGGAGAGGATAGGGGGAGAGAAAGAGAGAGACCCATCGATTGGTTGTCTCCACACACACCCCAACCCGGGACAGGGATTGGAACTGAAAGCCAGAGAGTGCCCTTGACCAGGAATTGAACCTGCGACCCTCTGGTGCGCAGGCCAGTGCCCTACCACTGCCACACCGGCCAGGGTAAAACTTCACTTCTTTACTATGACTTCTTCTCCTTTATCTCCCTTGGATTCAAACTGACCTCATCCAGCACCTGCCTCCTTCTCCCTTGCACATCCACTCCCTTAATTATTAAGCCCTCAGGACCACGAGGGCATAATCTTAGGACAAAAGCCCCTCTGGTCTGTTGGCCTCAGAGACAGAGTTTAGGTCAAACTAGAGATAACATCCGGGCCTCACTTGTGTTTCAGCTCCAGGCCCAGAAAAACGGTGAAGCCAGACAGAGCGAGGTCATGGCTGACATTGGGGTCAGATGCAATGATCAACTGCCCGCTATGCTAGCACCGACCAATCAGTAGAGATCGCGACCTTAAGTCCCTCAGTCACCAGCATTAATGACCTTCCCCGCTATGGCCCGTTCCCTGGAAGCCACTGGGAAGCCAGGTCTTTAGCATTAGCTCAGCTATGTCTCAGGTGTGGGCCACGTCCTGAAATAAACTCTTACTTTCTTTGTTGCGAACTACTGTTTGTGTCTTATTGGGCTTTGATGTGCGCAGGCAAATGGACCCCTTTAGTCTGATAACGAAGGGTTGTTGATGATGGGATTTCGGGAGCAGTGAGCTGGGAAGTTGGGAGGTGCTGGTCAGAGAGGGAAGGGCACCAACTTGAGATTGTGTGTGTGTTTGGGGGGGGGGGGGGGGTGTAGTTATTACTGACATCAGGCATTAGTCTTTGGCCTAATAGTCACCCAAGTGAATATTTGAGGTAGAGTTTAGGATAGAGGATGACACTATTGGAGGGTAGGAGCTCAGGGGACTGAGCTCCATGGAGTTGTAGTCCTGAGAATAGTGATGATGGGATGGGGTTGCAGAGAGACCCATAAAAGGAATGGAGGGAAGGGATCTGGGGTTTCTGGGCAAATGCACTAACAAGGGGTAGTGGGTGCGGCAGACTAGTGATTTGATCTTCAAAGCCAGGAAGTTTAAGGAAAAATGGCCTGAAACAGCAAGAAGGAATGAGGAAGATGCCGGCCTCACCCGGTGGAAGGAGGATGTGAAAGAGACAAATGAGTCCACCTGAGCCGGCTTCAGGGAACTGTTCTCAGAAGTCAGTGCTCAATGGGAGCAAAAGGAGGAAGAGGAGACATAGTGGATCTAGGATCATGTTTTTAGCAGCTGAACACACCTCAGTGCCTTCCTGCCTCACGCAAACTAACCTCTCAGACCAAATTCCATGCCACCTGCTCACTCCTTCATTCCAGCCACAGTGTCCACAGCATGCTTCTTGGGTGTGCCCAGTTCCTGCTAACCACAGGGCCTTGGCATATGCTGACGTGCAATTTCTCCTCCTAAAATCACACCTCTGTCTCCACCCCAGTCCTTTGGGTCTCATGTTGCCTGTCACTTCCTTTAAGAAACCTTGCTGAAGCCCCTCTTTAAATCAGAGTGCTGTGCTGGGGCCATAGAAGCTAAAGTGGGCCACACACAGTTTCTGCCCTCAAGCCACCCACAGGCTGGTAAAGCAGATGAAGAAGTGAGCAGGTAGTTTGAAAGTGAGCTAAAGGCAAGCCCAGAGCATGTGGGAGCGCACGAGAGAAACTCTGAACTCAGCCATGGTGGTGCAGGTGGGGATTCAGAAACAATGAAACACCATGCTTAAAGGACAAGCACGAGTTAGTTGGGAGACTGCCGGGAGCCGGGAGCCGGGAGACAGGAGCCCTTCCTAGGGCTGGAGTTAGAGGGAGTAAGGAAAGGTGACGCAGATGATCAGGCCTAGTCGGGGCCTGTGGGAGTTTGGGCTCCATCCTGGGACCATGGGTGGGAGGATGGGGTGAGGGGGTGGCCACTGAATGATTATTTTTTTTGGCTTTAGAAGGCATATCATTCTTTTGCTGAAGGATGATGAGCAAAAGCAGAACATTATAAAATCTTCCCCCACTTGAGTTTGGCCCCAAGACAAAGGCAAGAACTGCCTCTCAGTTATGGTCAAGAAATGACCGTATCTGTCGGGGGCACAAAACAGGCCGTCTGGTAGAAACATTTGGCTAGGACCCTGGAACCTCCAGAGCCACAGAATGTCCCAGACGACTGGCCTCCCACTCACCGCCCGAAAGCCTGGTTAGCCAGCGGTGCAATGGGTGCACCCGCCCCATTTGATCTGATCCACGTCCTGACCTCCTTGGTACCTGTGACCAGCGTGAACCTGCTGTAGACCCTGGTGTGCAAGCACACTGAGCTCCTTTGTTCCCTCCTGTGGTCCGGACTTGTTTTCTCCACTTCCGGGGCCACTTCACGGTTCTCTAGTCCTTCACAGGCCTGGTCCTTGGCATCTGCCCCCGTGGGTTACCATGGAGACTTCGGGGTTCTTTCAGCTTGGGGTGCACAGGTCTGCTGGCTCTGGGACTCTGGCTCTGGGATGTCTCTCTGCCATTCTCAGGACCTGGACATTTTTTGCAAGATTGGAAGAGGATGGGGTTGGGGTTGCTGACAGACCCATGAAAGGGCCACTTCCCTCTGGGGCCCTGAGACTTCTCTGGGCACCGCAGGGGCTCGCTTGGGAGTGGCGACCCACAGCCCTCTCCCCACACTGGCCAGGAGGACACAAGCACAGACGCCTTCTCTGCCCCCTGCTTCCCCATCACCCAGCTTCTTCCCGAAAACCCGGGCCTCTCTCCCCCTCTTCCCCAAGAGGCCAGGAGGCCCTTAACACCCAGGGTTGAATTTAGCAACTGAAAAGCTTTTTTCTCTTTCTCTTAACCTTTAAATCTGCCCATAAGTTGAAGAAAAAAATGTTTGCATTCTGTCTTTTCGCAGCAGCAAAGAAGTGGACTAAAAAGAAAACAATCCCGTTTCTATATTTAAACCGCCAGAATATTCTGTCTCGCCAGTCCTTTTGCCTGGAATCTCCTTTCCCGTTTTTTCACGTGGCTTCTCCTTTAGGATTCAGCCCTGCCGTCACCTCAGACAGAAACTATCCACGTGCCTGACTGCCCCACGCCCCACGCCCCACGCCCCTCTGCAACAGCCAGCACACACCTGGTTCATGTCAAATGTGTGCTAAACGGAACCAAATTCAGGACGAGGTGTGGACTAGCAGGATCTGCCTGTGGACTGCGGCTTAAATGAGAAGAGGGGCTTAAACGAGAGGCCCCAGAAGAGGCACACGATTGGGGGACACTGTTGTTCTCAGAATAGGGCATTGAAAGAGAGGAAGGGTAGATGCATGACACCTGACTTTCTGCCTGGATGACTCCAGGCACCTGGAGAATGGGTGATGTTTCTAGTATAGGCCAGCAGGCGGCAGGATTGCCCCACGAATGAGGGTCTCCCTTTACAGGGGAGGCAAAGGACCTTTGCTAGGCCAATCTCTGAGGGGGTTCAGGCACAGACAAGGCCAGGGTGCCTCTGCCCTACCCACAGTGAGCTGCTGTAGTCATGTGTGGGTCTAATTCTCTCAAATGCCAAGCCTTCCTCTAGGGCAGTGGTTCTCAACCTTCCTAATGCCGCGACCCTTTAATACAGATCCTCATGTTTTGGTGACCCCCAACCATAAAATTATTTTTGTTGCTACTTCATAACTGTAATTTTGCTACTGTTATGAATAGTAACGTAATTAAATATGTGTTTTCCGATGGTCTTGGGCGACCCCTGTGAAAGGGTCGTTCGACTCCCAAAGGGGTCGAGACCCACAGGTTGAGAACCACTGTTCTAGGGGGTCTTGTAAGTTTCTTTAAGAAAAAAAACACAAGAAAAAAAACCCAAAAAACCGCAAGAGGCCTCACCTGGAACCACTGAAGCAGAAGCTCCCCGTGGCTCCTGGGAATGCCCAGGTGACTCACATCATGTAGACAGGCCAAATTCTCATTTGTTGCTTAGATTCCACAGGCCAGCCTTTCAGCCACAAAATTGACTTTGCCCATTAGGAAAACCTGGCCCAGCTGGGCCCCAGCCCGCGCCTCCACCCAGGCACAGAGCCCCAGCTGGGAGGCCAGCAGGGCGTCGCCAGGTGTCCAGCAGGGGAGGACTGCGGGGTGCCGGAGACAAGCAGTGCTTTCGGGCACAGCCTCCAGCCGCCCAAGAACAGTCCTCTTTTCCCTGTTCTTGCGTCAGCCTCGACTTGGGCTGCTACACGGTGGCTGGCTGGGCCTCCACCAGCTGCAGGGCTTCTAGACGAGCCTGCAGGTGCAGATGGGGTAGTTGAGCAGTGTCGGTTTAATGCTCAGCTCCCTCGCCTGGCAGGCAGGCAGGCCGTCTCCTCTGCAGGGCCTCATGAAATGGGGGCCCCTGGGAGGCACCCTGGTGTTGACTGGGGGGGACACCAATGGGCAGGGCTACCCGTGCATGGAAAATGTGGGCCTGGAGGCTGACTCTGAGTGTTAATCATCAGGGACCACGTTGCTGTTTCCACCTCTTCCTGCAGCCTCCCCAAGTCACTGCCCATAGATGGCCTTGGGCAGAATGCTGCCAACATGAGCCCAGGCTACAGGAGGGAAGCCCAGGTGCCAACCTGAAGGAGCTGGCCTGGTGGGCACTTCTTTCCTGTCTCCATGCCTTTGTTCTTCTGCCAGAAACTCTTCCTCACCTGACCTCTGCCATCCAAATCCTGTTAAGAAAGTCATTTCTCTGATGCCACCTGTGAGGTCCCCTCAGGTCAATACAGTGTTTGCCTCCTCTATCCCCGTAACATTTTCTGTGACTCTCTCCCATGGAACCATGTGAGGTGGCTGCTTCTGTACATACCTCTCCCCGGCTGCACTGGAAGCAACTCAGGGGGATGTGGCACCATGTGACCTCTGCCCCAGCTTCGGGGGCAGAGTGTTAGGAGACCTGGCGGGAGGAGGCACGCAGGAAGTGAAGGAGACGGGGCGGTTGTTAAAAATTGCAAATGCATACAGGGGGAGGGAAGACATGACTAGCTGCAGGCAACAGGGCGGTCTTCCTCGTGGAGGTGGGGATTGATCTGGGCCCCGAAGGATGAATTGGGCAACCAGGAGAAAGGTCCCTGGCCTGTTAGCAGAGCTCTGTTCTTAAGGCAACGCTGGGATGTTCTGGGGAGGATGACGGGGTCCATGGGTGGGGCACACCCATCACGAGCAACAGTGCCTGGTGCTCCTACTCAGACCCCAGGAGGGCTGTGTGCAGTGTGAGAACTACCAGGGAGTGAGGAGTGTGTGGACAGCAGGGCCTGGCTTCTCTCAGACCCAGCTCACACCAAGGAGGGATCATCACGCACAAAGCCAGAGAGAGGGGGCTGGCTGGAGGCAGAAATGCTGCCAGAGTGGGCACAGCACCCCGAACCCTGTCCTTGTGCGTGAAGTAGGCCTCTGGTGTGGCCATGCCTGCCACCACCCAGCATCTAGGATGAGAGTGCAGTGCAGGTCTCTGAGAACAGAGAGGCATTGTCTGGGGCCCCAGGACTTCTGCACTCTCATCACCTCCCTCCCGTCTCCTCCCCTGCCCCTGGGACAGGTTGGAGACACTAGGGTCATGACCAGCTTCTCATCTCCAGTGAAAAGCTTGGGGCCTTTGCTTAATGAGGTCATGGTGTTTGAAGGGGAGAATGGAGAGGGCCTACTGGGTGGGGGAAATCTCGTTCTCTGCCTTCTCGGCTCCACCCTGACCTCATTCCCTGCCCTCAGTATGCTTCCTTCTGCGTCTGCCTACATTCAGGAAGGTTCCGCCAGGCAATCTGCTCTCAGCCACCGGCCACGGCCCTGAGCGTGGCTGTGCGTGCCGTGGACAGGGTGGGGAGCCTCGAGCCCATGGCGCAGTCAGCACTCCACCCACCACAGCCTCACCCCTGTTGTCAGGGAAAATGGCACCTCAAGGACAGAGTGTACCTTGCATTCCTGAGAGAATGTACTTTTTCTCCGCTATCTGATGGAGCTCAGGCCAAAAACATGTATCTCTCTGCCCTTCCTTTCTTCCTCCGAGGGCACCCCTGTCCTTAATCAGGGCACCTTGCCGTGCTCTGGAAAACAGACATGTCCGTCCACGTGGAAGCAGGCTCCCTCCTGGGCATCCCATAAGATCTGGCATGTGGGGCAGCCCAGGCTCGAGCCCCAGGCTGGCCCTGGGCCACAACCCTCCTCCCCAGGCTGGCCTGCTGCCTCCCGTGAGTCACTCAGGGAACCAGGAAGGCCACCACAGGAGGAAAACAACCACCCCGTGGCCGGGGGAAGGCGTCCCTGCCCAGGGCCTGGTAAAGCTGGGCATTCCTTGCCACCCATTCAAGCCAGGCCTGTCCCTGGGGCAACAGGAAGGGGCAGCAGGACGAGTGTCCTGGAACTCAGTGTGTGGCCCACCACTTGTCATTTCTGACGTCAGCATCACCAAGTGCCCTTCCAGAGGGCAGGAACCAGGAAGGGCAGAAATAAGGAGATCAGAACGGTGCCAGGTGGCTTCCAGGAAAACTGGGTTGAGCCCATCATGCTGACCAGTGCCTTTTGGTAAACAGGCCGCAGCTCTGCCCTCCTGGCTCATCCCGAACACACACCCAGGGTGTTACCCTCTCCCCACTCTGCATCCGCCTCTCGGATCTGGTTCTTCATGTTGAGGCATATAGTTTGGTTATGGGTCTGTCTTCCCCACCGGCGAGCCCCAGGTTTCCCATCCCTGACCGTGGGCACAAGGCTGGCCACCTGCACTCAGGGGACATCTTTGGAGTAAATGAATGAATGCTCAGGCTCCATGCAGCACCCAGTGATTCAGGTGGTCATGCGGCCCCTTGGAGGCTCCTCCAAAAGCGAGGGGAGAGAAAGTGTCTGTGGCAGGAGGTCGCATTCTCTGTGAAATGGGATTATAACAGCACCACCGCATAGAGTTGGGGATGAACTGACTTAATTTGGTTTGTAAAGCACTTAGAACCATGGTTCAACAAATCATTATTATTGTTGTTAATGCTTGATATTTAATAACTAGAGGCCTGGTGCACGGAATTTGTGCATTTTTCGGGGGAGGTCCCCTCAGCCTGGCCTGCGTGCTCTCGCAGTATGGGAGCCCTCAGGGGATGTCCAATTGACAGCTTAGGCCTGCTCTCCTAAGCTGTCAGGCATCCTTAGCACTGCCTCGGAGGCGGGATGATGGATGGAGATGAGGAGCTTGACATTAGATATGTTACAGTTGAGATGCTTATTTCACATCCAAGAAGAGATATGTGGTATCCAGTTGGGTTCATGAGTCTGGAGATTGGGGGAGAGGCCAAGGTTAGAGAGGCAGGTCCAAGAGAAGGTGGAAATTATCGAGGGACTAAAGTAACTAGAAAAGAGAGGAAGCCCAAGGACTGAGCTGGATCCCATTGTTGAGATGTTGAGAAAAGGAGGAGGAAACACAGGGAGTCCGAGGAAGAGCAGCCAGAAGGTGGGAGGACAAGCAGGAGACCGTGGTGCCCTGGGGCCAGGGAAGGAAGACAAGGTTTTCAGGAGGAGGGAGGAATCAACTGTGTCAACTCCTGCTGAGAGGCCAGCTAGGATGAGGACTGAAAAGTGACCACTGGAAGAGGTGGTTAAGAGGGCTGTCCGTGGATCCTTGGAAAAGAAAGTGGTAATGACTAGGACTTAAGATTGGTTCACCGAGAACAGGTTTTGCAAGATGAAGCACATTCTTCTATTGAGAAAGTGTTCCTGGCCAAGGTAATAGTTTGCCAAGATTTCAACACGGTGTTTGAAAAAAACAGATTCTTCTGGTGTTTTTGAACATGAGAGCAAAATAGGGACTTATGAAACAGTCGTATACTTGAATTTGTAAATGGCATATTCTACCCCCTCTCTTCTTGGCCTGTTCAAAAATTTTAGCAAGGACTTGAATAAAAATACCACTGGCAGTTAGTCCAATTTGTAGATTTTGCAAAGCTAGGTAAGACAAATGAGAATAGCACCTGTCTCATACCAACATTCAATAACTGTTAGCTGTGGCTGCCTGGCCAGCATAGCTCAGTAGTTGAGCATCGACCTATGAAACAGGCAGTTACAGTTTGATTCCCAGTCAGGGCTCATCCCCAAGGCTCCTCATCATTGATGTTTGTCTCCCTCTCCTTTCCTCTCTCTCTAAAATCAATAAAAACATTTTTAAAACAGAAATATGTTGACAGAACACAGGATTTCACAGGACTAATTAAATGGGCAGTGCTAGCAAAATGACATTTAATGGGAATACCTGCACTTTGGTAGCAAGAACTGAATGTGTAAATATCAGATGAGAGAACAGTATTTGGACACAGTACATGAGAACGTGACCCCACAGTGTATGTTGATAATAGCTCCATATAAAGCAGCATAGTGACATGTTACCAAAAGCTATTGTCACCTCACACAACCATGACCGAAGAGTGATATCTACAATAATTAGCGAGCTTAAGGCATCCTGAGCTGGTCAATTGCACTTATGGTATTTTTTGTTCTATTCTGGCACCATGTGTAAAGGTGGGAACTGACATAGTAGGGTGCATAGGGAGGAGAAAAACTGGACCCCCTGACGACCACTGCCACCTGCTGGTCAGCCTGCATCCGTTTCTTGCCTTCCGGTTCACGCTGTTCCAGAATGCTTTCATTGAACGTGAACAGAATCACATCACTCCCTTATTTAAAGTCTTCAGTGCTCTTTTTCTCATGGCCTAAGGAATAAAACCCAAGACTCAAATCTAGATTTTTCAAAATCCAAGGCCCCAGCAAGCAAATTAGAGATAAAATTCTGTTTTGTTTTAATGGTTTTTATAACAAGGAGGAGAGTCAGAAGAACCTACTGTAAGTTAGTCCCAAAGCCAAGGGCTCAAACAACGAGGGTGAGCAAGCAGAGTGGGTGGAGGGACAAGTCAGAAGGTCGGGGTGAGCAGTGGGGACAGAGGCATCCACCATCCTCCCTATGGAATGGCTCCTGGTGAGCTGGACACATGGGAAGAAAGGGCTGCAGACAGGGCTTTAGCAAGGACTTGAATAATTCCTTACCGGGAATTGAACCAGTGTTTTTGGTTCATGGGTCAATGCCCAACCAGAGCCACACCGGCCTGGCTCTGTCAACATATTTCTTTTGTCTTACCTAGCTTTGCAAAATATGCAAATTGGACTAACTGCCAGTGATATTTTTATTCAAGTCCTTGCTAAAATTATTATTCTGCAGCCTGTTCATCTGTGAGGACCAGAATGTCTCCATTGGGGTCCACCTGTGCTCTTGTTCTTCTCTTTTCACAGCCGTGCACTACTTAGTGTTGGGGATAATTCTGAGAAATGCATCGTTAGGCAATTGCGCCTTTGTACAAACATCACGGAGTGCACTTACACAAACCTGGATAGTACAGCCCACCACACACCCAGGCTACATGGTCTAGCTTACTGCTCCCAGGCTCCAAGCCTGCACAGGCTATTACTGTACAAAACCACCCAAGATTAAATCAAGCACAAGAGAAAATGATGCAATCAAAAGACACAGTAAACACGAGATATATGAGGCTGCTGCCAGCATAACATGACATGCTATTTACGGCAAACTTTTTTCATGAGTGGAAAGCGCACACTCTAAAATAACGATAAAAAGTATGGTTTAGAAAATACATAAGTAGCAGCATAGTCATTTATTATCATTATCAAGTAGTGTGAACTGTGTGTGCCATTGTAAATGATAGTCTTTACACAACTGGCAGCGCAGTAGGTTTGTCTACACCGGCATCACCATAAACACCCGAGTAGTGCATTGCGCTGTGACCTGTGACAGCCTGGAATCCAATTCCATTTGCCATAACATTGCTGCCTGTGGCGTCAGGGCTGGGATTCTGCAGCACCGGCCTGGGGGAAATGCCGGGGCAGAGAGACAAAGGACAGCCCCACCTTCCTTCATTCATCACAGTATCGGTAGTGTGACCAAATCGGTGAGAGATAACATGTAAGCCCAGAACCTGGCATCCAGAGGGTGCAAGTGTGAGGGACAGGAGCATGGTTCATGGACACTGGGTGATGGCTGCCTTCCTACCTGAACTCTGATGAAGAGTCAAGGCCCCCTGGAAACTGCCAGAGACAAGCCCAAGGACGTGTGTGATTCTCTGAGCAGGACTGAGGGGCTCAGTGGGCCAATGATATAGCAGGAGAGGGAGGCAGAGAAAACGGTGACTGAGGCGGGAGAAAGTTCTTGCCCCCAGGCCAGGGGTGTGGAACATCCAGCCCACAGGCCGTGTAAGGCCCTTGAAATCATTTGGTCTGGCCCTGCCAGGCATGAGGGGTGAGTTAATTAAATATCTGACCAGATGTAGCAGGCTAATGTTTAAGTCGATAATTTTGTACGGCCCACGAATGGTGTTATAAATATCCCAATGGCCCTGGGCAGATAAAAGGTTCCCCACCCCTGCTGTCGGCCCTGAGGGAGAGGAGTAGGGTTTCTTGTCTGTGTGTTGTGGGAGGACCGCGGTGGTAGCTGCACCAGCGTGGGCACGAGGGTACAGCATGTCTCATTTCATGGGTATAAACCGAAGCATTCACTGGAGCCAGCCGGGGCTTTGTATGCCAGCGATCAGAGTGTATCCCTCAGGCAAACAAGCCAACGCCAAAGAGCAGACAAACGGCTAGCGTTTGTTCTGGTTTTTGCTTTTTTTTTTTCCTCCTCTAGGAAGACGTGTTGGTCTTGGTTGTCCTCTGGGTTTTTCCTCTCGCTCTCACGCAACACTCCCTGCACAGGCGTTACATAACAGCAGAGACGGCAGGGAGCACCTCCACAAGAGGGCATGACAGTTAGACAATGGGCAGGCAGAGGCTGCCCTGAGAAAACGGAATCATTCATGAGCTGGGTGAGAGGCGGCTCTGTTCCCAGCTTGGCTCCCTGGTAAATGAAGGGCTCTGGGGACAAAGAGGGAAACTTTATCCTCTCGCAATTTTCCCACAGTGGCAGGCTCACATTAAAACAAGGCACTGGTTGGCTTGGAGGAGAAAAGGCAACCCTCGCCATAGACTTCGCCTTCTCCCCCAGATCGGTGTCTCGTGCCAAATCCACAGGACGATCGCCCGGTGAGGGAACAGCAAGGCTGACTTGCTGTGGGTCCGCCTTGTGCTTCTGTCTGTTTTCGTCAACACTGGATGGGTTTTCATCTCTAAACCAGCTCCTGTTTTACCTCTGTGCTGGCTCACCGTTGTGAAGGGGAAGAATGCGGTCAGTCAAGATGATTACCCGGAGGCAGAAATAACAACTCCTTTTCTAAGTGCAGGATGCTAGGCAGAACTGGGGTGCACCTTCCTGGGCACAGCCAGCCAGCTCACCTGTTCCGGGGCGCTCTTCAGCTCAAGGACAGGGCAGCTACTGCGCTGGGGTCACAACCAGAAAACACTTGGTTGCTGGGCCCAGGGGCTCTCTGCATGGGACTCCATGCTGCCACTGTATGTATACTGCTGCTTTGACTTATGAACCAGAAATGCTGAAAATTCAACCAAAAAGTGATGAGTATCCTGTAGTGAGTGTTTTATATAAGATTAACTTTCATGCCAAGAAGATACCAAAATTATAACAAATAATCTTAGATGTTTATTTAAAAAAAAAATCAGCAAAGACCAATTGAACTTGGTTCAAAGCTCTTGTCCAACTTACCTATTTAAAGAGATCATTGGAGTCCATTGTGGTACGCGTTGACCCGACCCACGGCACTGTTCCTACCACTAGAAATTCTACTATAACTTCCGGTGCAGAGTGGTTCCTGCCATGGGGTAGGTTATAACATTATAAGGTATAAAGATCCCTCTTTATCCACCCTGGAGGGCTGTCTTCCTACCCAGGCCCAGGGGCCACCACAGGATAAAAGAGAGAATAGAGGCAGGAGATGCAAAATGCTTCCTGAATGATCAACGGGCACCCATGCGATCCAGTCTGGGGTACATGTGAAACAGATGTGGGTTTGTCAGCTCAGCCTCATCCCGGGAGGCTCTGTCCTTCTGGTCACCGAGCCTACAGGTGCCAGGTAAGAACAGACAGTGCTGACATGCTCTGAGTCTGACAGGTGGGCCTGGCTCCTAACGTCAAAACTTGGTCACTATGTGACCTCGAAGAAGTTGCTTTATTTGATTTCCTCAATTGAGTCCATCACAATGGACACTATATGCATTAGGAAGATGGCAGAGCCAACCAGGCTGTCCTGGGAGAGTGGAAGGAAGCGGCAATTTTTTTAGAAGAATCCCCATTGACCCAGGAAAACTGCCTGCAGGCTGTCATTGTTTCATGCCCTGGGGATGGAAGCCACTGCACAAAATATGTTGCCACCGAGTCCTACACTGTCTTTAATTCTACCCTTGAAAGAGAAACCTTTAAAGTTTTCTGATTTATGCTCCAAGTATAAAAAGTCACCTTTCACCAAATTCATGTGTCTACTCTAATGGGTTCCACTTCAGCCTGGGACAGAAGAATCCAAAGCCTTAGCGTATGCTAACCTTTTTGGCCATTTATCATGTCCCAGGTACCATGGTACTCACAACAGAACGAGGAAGACAGGCGGCACAATGTGTTAAAGACCTTGAGCATGGAGCCTGGGAGCCTGTCTAACCCCAATAGCAGTGGCTAGGGAAGACCTTCCCGGGGAGGTGCTACCTGAGCTGAATCTTGAAACTCACCTGGCTAGTCAGGTGAAGGGATGGGTGCTCCCAGGCAGGAGGAGAGCATGCAAGGGCATGCAAGGCAGGAGAGCCTGCGTGTTTCATACATTGCAATAGTTCCACATGGCTGGAGTGTGGGGCGAAGTGGTGAGATGGGATGTGGTAAGTAGGATGTGGAGATGTAGATGGGGGGCAGGGGTAGAGCTCCACAATATTCCTAACTAGCCCCTAGATATCATTTCTCCCTAAACAATACCTTTATTAGAGATATTTACTGCTCTAAACATCTATGAATGTTTTGATTCTTCAAGCAGAATGGCAAAGCAGAGAAAGCTCATGGGTAATTCCTTATGTGTTTTCACATCAGCAGTCCCTCTAATTACCCATTTTCTTTCCAATTGAAAAGAATATTTCAGGCCATTAAGTTTATGCTTCCATAACTATTTATCTTCTCCAACTCACCTTTGAAACTGATCTTTGTTGGAAAAGCTATTTTTCATCACATTGGTCTAGATCACTCAATGACTAATCTAAACATTTTTTAAATTTTTTATTTTTATTGATTTCAGAGAGGAAGGGAGAGGGAGAGAGAGATAGAAACATCAATGATGGGAGAGAATCATCGATTGGCTGCCTCCTGCATGCCCTCCCCACACTGGGGATTGAGCCCGCAACCCAGGCATGTGCCCTTGGCAGGAATCGAACCTGGGATCCCTCAGTCTGCAGGCCAACGCTCCATCCACTGAGCCAAACCAGCTAGGACTCAATGACTAATCTATTGACGGCAGTTACTTTTCAAAGGGGCCTCACATTTTAAACTTAATGGTAGCTACCATTAGACTATTATTATATGACCGGCCCTGTGCTAAGTGCTTTTGAAATATTTTTAATCAATCCTCATACCAACGCAGTGAGGTAGATACTATTATTATTTCCATTTTATGGGTAAGAAAAATAAGGCCTGATAAAGCAACAGCTTAGAAATAGCAGAAGTGTGATTCTATGAGTTTGATTCCCAAACCCTCCACTCCTTACCAGCTCATTCCCTACTGTTTTAAAAAACCTTCAAGGTGAACCACTTAAAGCAAGATGCTTCACAGTGGAGGCTTCTGGTCCAAGGTGGGATGGCTAGGCAGGAAGCCAGCAGCTGGTAGAAGGAGAAAGCTGCTCAAAAAGGCTTGCTTCCCAGAGCCCCATCCCAGCCACACCCCTTGTTTAATAACCGAATCTCCTTTTTAGGCTGGTCCACATGAATTTATTATCCAATAAACCAGCAGGATGTGGTTGAGTTCACTCCCAGAAGCCACTGGTCTCTAGGAGCAGCAGTTTTATCCCCCGGATGGGGATAGTTGGGCCATAGGAAAGAAGCCAGACTTTCCTGAATTCAGACCCACATTTCATTTCCTAGCCAGAGGTCACCTTGAAGCAGTGGGAAGCAAAGCTTCCCTGAGGAAGAGGATTGAGGCCTGAGGATGGCTCAGTGGGAGCGATTTATTACTTTCATGGTGTAGTCACAGTGCAATACTTAGTAAAAATTGTTCTCAGGATATGGGTTTGTTCTCTCCCTGCAATGGTGCTTCTGGGTGCCCCCATAAACCCTTTCTCTTATCAGGCTTCAGGGACTTACTGATTGGTTCTTCTATGGATTGGGATCTAGAAAAGGCAACTCTTTGAATATGAGCTTTTTCAAATGCCTTTGGAAGGAATATGAATTTACCAGCCATCTTCCTGGGAAGAGGTATCTACATCAACTACATGATTGGCACCCAGGTCATCAGGAGGGAGAAAGGGATGAACAGCCACCCAGGCCCCTAGCCTGCGAGGGGCTCCCTGCAGGGCTACTAGGAAAAGAGATGAAGGCCTGGAGCCCAAGATTCCAGTCCAGCTCCTCACTCTTAGGGCAATCATCCCAACCACGGACAGGAGCTACATGCCGGGCCCACTCACTCCCACTCCTAGGACGAAACAAATGGGAGTGGACACCATCAGCCATTCCCTAAAGCCAGAGCCAGCCTCCTTAGAAGCCTTGTGCTTTTCTAACGAGACGTAGGAAAATTAAGGGAAGCTGGTAGATTCCAAGGACTTAGCAAGGTTTAGGCTATGGCACCAGGTCACACAGCCTCTGAGTGACCAAACTATATCGCTACCACAGTTCTCTCTGACTCCAAAGTCCAGGCCTCTTCTACACGAGATTTGAGCCTCCCGTGTAGAGTTTGGTCAGTTAAGACTGCAAAAGGGAGAGAAAAAGAAGCCCCAGGTTGAATAGATATCTATAATAATAAAAGCATAATATGCTAATTAGACCAGACAGCTGACTGACCTTCCGGATGTAGCCAGGGCTACGAGGGCCGAGGCAGCCGCTGCGGCTGTGAGGGCTGAGCCCCTTGCACGAATTTTGTGCACCAGGCCTTTAGTGAACATATAAGCTCCTGAACATTGCTGACACTAAATAGCCGGGCCCCCATTTCAGATATAATTATAGCCATGCCTAAAAGTTGGAATTCACATTTAAAACCTCTGGTGCTGTAGCGGCCATTGAGTATGAGGAATACTCCAGGCTTCACTCTGCATCCTATGATGCAGAAAGGAGAAAATAAAGCCCGAGAATTCAGCTCACTCACCCAAGTCACTGACATATCAAAGAAAATCTCTTCTAAGCCCATGTAGGTGGTTTAGGGCAAAAGGAAATGCCCATATTTCCTACATAGAAATAAACAGCAGTCATCAGAGAGTGTGGCCAGGTCTTTTCTGGCCAGAAGGTCACTTTGGGCTCCAAGAATTACTTGCTCAGCCTAAGTGAGTTACTCACTTCGGAGGGTGAAAAACATGCACCTACCCCAGAATGTCAGAGCTTGACTGTCTTAGTCACTTGGAATCTGGCCAAAGTAAATTCCTAGTACTGACCCGCCCTGGCCTGGAGCTGGCTAGGGCAGGAGGGAAATCCCAACACAGATGGGAAAGCTTGTGCTGTGGCCCTCCCCTCCCTGGGGCAGGTCTGCTCCAGGTGCGCCAGGATCTGAGGAAAGCTGTGGTGATGAGTGGTCATGCACGGTCATGAGCCGGTCAATGGCATCTCTGTTTGGTTCCCTGCCTGAGTTGAGGCTGTAGCTTACATAACAGTTTGGCAGGGGATGCAGCCAGGCGGAAGCACGCGGGTTTCCAGCAGCTTATAATCATCTTTGATTTCTCTGTTTGCTCAGCGGCTTTTATGTGGTGGGGGAGGCAGGGGTGCAGGAATCTGACACTCTACAATCTCCTGTTCCTTCTGAGGAGCAAACAGCCCCAAACAGATCCCTATGGCTAGGGAATTGGCAACTGCAACACAGGTCCTCTCTGGGGGAGGAGCTGCCCTGGAGCCCAGTCCAGGACCAAGAAGGCCGGGGATTGAGCTCAAGTCAGGCCCTCACCAGGTGCACATGAGCCTAATGGCTAAGGTCCTGGCTGCTGGCAGTGCCTGGGACTATTTGCTCTCTTGGCTGTGAGGGTTATGGTGTCCCCATCTGATAATGCAGGTCACGGTGTCCCATGCCATGTCTACCCAGAAAGGCCTTGTGTCATGCTAACAACTGCCTCTCTCTATGGCATCACCTCCATGTAGGTACCAGGATGATCATGCTGGAACCCTGGGTGTGAGGGAGCAACCAAGCTAGACAGTGACATTTCACCCGTGTCCAGCATTGTTTGATCCTTATTTGCCTGGAGTTGAGAAGCAACTGTTCCCTTTAGAAGGAGCACATTCTAGTCACTGGCTGCAGTCCCCGCTAGTCCCTACTGTCTTTCACGCAGAAGTTCTGTTCATTTGCTCATTTCACTTTGCTCATTCTTAGAGACATTTTTAGGATGAATTTCCAGCTCTATCTTAATTGTAATCATTTGATATCATAATCACTGGTTTACCTCTCTGATTCTCCCAATGGACTGGGAGGTCTTTGGGCAAGGGTCCAAAAAGACCATTCACTTATTCATTCAACAAACTGTCTACAGAGCCATCCCCTTGGGCAGAATGCTTAGCGCTGGTCATTTTGTTAGGAATATGGCATTCATCATAAGGCTCCCTGCGCTTGGCACGTGCTCTATGTATGTGTTTAGATTAAATAAACAGATGACGAATTCTTCCTTGTGCAGCCTGTTGAGCTTGGTATTGTGGTTCTGTCAACCAAATATGCCGTGTCTCGACCTTGTACACAGGCTTACTGATAGGGTGCACCTTGTTTGAGAAGTAATTTGTGTAATGAACTTGCGTAATGTTGTGCTCAGATATTTCCCTATATTCAGATATTTCTAATCCTCAGCTTGCATCTCTGGCCCCTTTTTTGTCACTCCCGGCCCTCTTCAGCCTTGTCAAACTGCCTGCACGACGTCCCTATACTCACCTTACTTCTGGCACACCCCTGCCCTTGCACTCACTGTCCCCTGGGTCCTGAATGCCCTTAATCTTGTCCTCTACTTTGCCTTTTTACCACCCCTCCTGGCCAGCTTCCAGTCAACTCATAAGACTCAGCTCAGAAGTCACCTTCCCCTAGAGCAGTGTGGTTCTCAACCTTCCTAATGCCGCGGCCCTTTAATACAGTTCCTCATGTTGTGGTGACCCCCAACCATAAAATTATTTTCGTTGCTACTTCATAACTGTAATTCTGCTACTGTTATGAATCGTCATGTAAATATCTGATATGCAGGATGTATTTTCATTGTTCGCGGCCCACAGGTTGAGAACCATTGCACTAGAGCCTCTCTGATTCCTCCAGGCTGGGTCAGGGGCTCTGTGCTGATTTCCTGCGCAGGTCTTTCATGAGAATGTCTCTGCCACCATGCTGAAAGCCTGCTGAGGGCAGGGACTGTCTCGATTCACCTCTGAATTCTCAGGGCCACCCACAAAACAGGAACCTTCTAAGGAGAGGGAGGATGTCTTAGCTGGCTTGTAAATGAGACCCTCGCCCGGTGCTGTTAGCCAGAGAGTAACAGCTGAAAATTCAGGCACCTTCTTAAAGGTCCAACACACAAAATTCTCTGTGCAGCCACCCACTTTGTGCTCTGGCAAGGGGGAGGGTGAAGTTGACTGGAGCTGTGAGAGCAGAAGCCAGGACTGGGGACTCGGGGAATAGAGCCCAGAAGGCAGACACCCTAAGTTTCCTGGGCTGAGACATTCCCTCATAAAGCAGAGGGCATTTTCCCAAATAGACATCTGCCTCACCTGGGGGGAAGACAGTCAACACACCCTATTGGAAACCACCTTTCCCTGAGACCACTTAAGATAGTGGTCGGCAAACTCATTAGTCAACAGAGCCAAATATCAACAGTACAACGATTGAAATTTCTTTTGAGAACCAAATTTTTTAAACTTAAACTATATAGGTAGGTACATCGTTATTAACTTAATGAGGGTACTCCTAAGCTGGCCTTTGCTAAAAACATCCTCAATCTGATCGAGGTACGTTCGCTGAGGTCAACCCCTTCCAACTCTCCCATCCTCAACTGGTACATGAATTGCGCGGGCCTCTCCCGTGCTGCGTATCCCACGGCCCACCTGCACCGCGTCTCCCATCGCCCAACTGAGACCAGCGACACCCCCCACTTCTTCTAAGGCCACTTCTTCAAAATAGACTCGCCCAGGCTGAAAACCAACTTCTGTGCGTGGGCCACGAAGTTTCAATCGCACTGTACGTGCACGCCCGCACGTGGTATTTTGTGGAAGAGCCACACTCAAGGGGCCAAAGAGCCGCATATGGCTCGCGAGCCACGGTTTGCCGACCATTGGGCTAGGAAGTCATGGTTCAGTCCTTTGTATCGAACATCCACAAAGCACTAGTGCCTACAGTATACACGTCTGCCGACGAGCAACCTGGCGTCATGTAGACCCACAGACATTCACAAGGCTTACGGTGCGGGTCAGATGGGGAGGAGGCAGGCGTGCAGACCACAGCAGCAAGGGGCAGATTGAAACAAGTGGTGTGATCAACGTCAAGCCAACTGCTGTGGAGAAGCTGGGAAGAGGGGGGAGAGATCAATGCTAATGTCACCCTCTCCGCTTAAGGTCATTCAGTCATTCTCCATTGTTTTCGAGGTAAAGTCCAGATGCCTTAATAAGGCTTGATTCAAGGTCTTCTGTGATCTGGGTCTTGGCTGTTCAGTACCCCACTTTGTCTCCCTCATACCTCCCCTGGCCTGCACTCACACCCAGCGCCCCAGCCTCAGGGATCCACTTGTCCCTAAATGAAGCTGGCCCCTTCACCTCTCTGCATCTGCAGTTTTCTTTGCCTAGAATGTCCTCTTTTTCCCCCCACACCAACTATTAGATTGAACTGAGGTGTCCAGTCCTAGGAAAACTGCTCAGACTGAATTATGTGTTTGCAGCCCCTTAGCCTCCTGTGCGCACCTCACTTGCCTCCATTAACACGTCTTCTCCACTACATGGTGAGTTTCCTGGGGACAAGGATTGATTCTCACCTCTATGAACCTCAGAAAATAATAAAATGCAAGGAAGCTAGTAGATATGCAATATGTAGCTGCTAAACATTAAAATTGCTGAATACATCTGTGGCAATCAAGGAAGTCTTTATGTAGGAGGTGGCAAACTTCTGAAAATTAAGTTTACTATAATTGATGAAGAAAGGGAAAAGGTATTTCAAATGGAAAGAACAACGTATTTGGATATGTCTCAAAGGGCTCAATAGATATTTATTGCTAGTTTGGCAGAATCTTGCAAAGTAAACCCTACCCTATGATCCAGCAATTTCACTCTGAAGTATTTACCCAAGAGAAATAAAAACATGTGCCCACAGAAAGACTTGCACAAGAACGTTTCGGGAAGCTTTATCCATTGTAGCCCCAAACTGGAAATAACCAAATATCATCAGGAGAATCAACAAACAAATTGTGGAATATTCACGTATGGAATATTACACATAATCAAAGGGAACAAAACACTAATACAGGGAATGACATGGATCAGTCTCTATAACATTTCGAGTTTAAAAATCTGGCAGAATCAGAGTGCATACTAGAAGATCATTCCATTTATAATGAAGTTCAAGAACAGATTGTTCACTCTAAGAAAACTTTAACTCAATTTTCTAAAAACCATTTCTTGAGTACGAACTCTGTCCCTGGCACTCTTTTGGGGACTGTCCTGGTAGCACTCCGGGTGTACGTGGGGGTAGGTTAGAGGACACAACAAGCAAAAACCCCAGCCTTTGTGGTGCTTGTATTCTTCCTGGTCAGCTTGCCGACCACTGGGCTAGGAAGTCATGGTTCAGTCCTTTGTATCGAACACCCACAAAGCAATGCAAAAGGTTCAATGCAAAAGGACAAGCTGACATTTATCTCCACTGAAGCTGGTGACCTGCTCCAGGAGCTTGTCCATGCCAGGGCTGGCAGGCACTCCGGCGCTTAGCTTAGCCAGGTGATCTGGACCGCGTTGGAATTTGTTTAGCAGCACTTTGAAACATTCCAATGATACTTGCCTTGCCTAGTGATAAGCAGGTGCTCCGCCAAGGGGATGGAGCACAAGACTTACTCTTATCTCAGAACACAG
>NW_006284340.1:446108-450228 GCF_000327345.1 Myotis davidii | reverse complement strand
GAGTGCTCTGGAAGGAGGTATTGCTTTAGGTATTACCTGGGGCAGGCCCTGTGCTGGGAAAGGAATGCAGACCCCAAGTGGAGGAGGCCCATACTGCAGGCCTGCGGGGAGAAGAGGTGGAGGGGCTGGCAGGCTGCATCCCTTGGTAGTTCTCACCAGCAGCCCAAATCAGGCACCTAAACCAGTCACTTAGCAAGGGATTTTGTGAATTGAAAAGGTTGCAGTAGAAAACCAAAATTGCTCCAAAGAAGCCTAAAGAAGCTAATGTGAAGTGACCATTTTTCATAAATGTATTCATTTAGATTGGGATACTAAAGGAAGTTTTGTCGTACTTGGGCTACAAAGTGTGTCACTTAAGGAAGTTATTATGCTCATACTTTTGACAACTGATGAATGGTGCAGAAACCAACAGCATTCACCTCGTCTCAGGCAACAAAGGGAATGTGCCTCTGCTGACTTGTATCTCTGGCCAGTCTTCCAGGGGCTGTGCTCAAATCTTCTCTACCATGTCTTCATCAGCCTTCTTCCCTGTTTATTGATACTAATCTCCTTCCTTCCCTTCCTCCCTCCCTCCCTTCCTCCCTCCCTTCCTTCCTTCCTTCCTTCCTTCCTTCCCTCCTCCTTCCTTCCTTTCGTAAGAGAAGAGGAGATGGAGAGAGAGGGGGGGAAACATCGATATTCTTCCAGGGGCTGTGCTCAAATCTTCTCTACCGTGTCTTCATCAGCCTTCTTCCTTGTTTATTGATACTAAGTCTTCCAGGGGCTGTGCTCAAATCTTCTCTACCATGTCTTCATCAGCCTTCTTCCCTGTTTATTGATACTAATCGGCATTCACTGGTTGATTCTTGTATGTGCTCTGATTAGGGATTGAATCCACAACCTTGGCACATTGGGATGACCCTCTAACCAACTGAGCTGTCTGACCAGGGTCTATCTCGGTTTATTAGTGTCACATGGGGCCAGCCCTGATGAATGGGGGTAGGATGGAGGATGTGGGTCATGGAACCCAGGACAAAAATGCATATAATTCCTAACCTCGCTATAATTTTTATTCTCTAATGAAGGTCAACATAGAAGAGAAAAATAAATGTAAAAAGGGCACCTTGGGCCCTGACCGGTTTGGCTCAGTGGCTAGAGCATCGGCCTGCGGACTGAAAGGTCCTGGGTTCGATTCCGGTCAAGGGCATGTACCTTGGTTGCGGGCACATCCCCAGTGGGTGGTGTGCAGGAGGCAGCTGATCGATGTTTCTCTCTCATTGATGTTTCCAACTCTCTATCCTTCTCCCTTCTTCTCTGTAAAAAATCACTAATATATATATACATTTTTTTTAAAAAGGGCACCTTGGGGAGATAAGGGAAATATAATGGTGCTGATTGTGTTCGGGGTGAGTTGTTGGTCTCACCAGTTCTTCATACAACACCACATTGCCTCCTCCCTCACTTAGCAGTGAATACTTAAAGCAATACCATTTTTATGGGTCATGCTGCTCTTTATTATTAAAGTTTAATTCCTAGCAACCTGACTTGTCTCAGTCATCCCCTAAGTTATTTTCAGCATGATGGTTTGAAGATCTTGGACAGTTTTTATACCTTCACTACTATTGAATAATAACATGTTAGAAATAAACATTTTTAGGAAAACACTGCTTCAGACTTTCAGAGATCTCTGGAGTAGTTAATTAACTACAATAAACTTCCAGTTTAAATAGTCAAACAATATGGGATGGGTTAATTATCTAATAGAACACCATACAAAGGAATACAAATCAGTTGTGAGAATAATGTTATGGGTAAATATTTACTGGTATATTAAACACAAACATATGATGCTGTTTGTACAATGTAATGCAGTGGAGGAGGGGCTGTGCCTAGTATGTATAGCATGTGTATAGGTCTGGAAAGGAAATGAAAGAAGTTAGTTATACTGAATATTTTGAAGGGATGAGATCATAAAATCTTAAAATTTCACTCTTTTGGCGTATCTATATTTTCTAAATATTCTACAATGAATATAAAATTTTATAATATAAAGTTATTTTAAAAGGTAACCAAATATACCATTAAAAGTTAAACTTAAGGAAAAAAAACCTCTAGAAATTCATGATTCCATGAAAAGCTTTGGTAGGGACAGTCTTTTTTTTTTTCTTTTTAATATACTGTATTGATTTTTCACAGAGAGGAAGGGAGAGGGATAGAGAGTCAGAAACATCAATGAGAGAGAAACATTGATCAGCTGCTCCCTGCACACTCCCCACCGGGGCTGTGTCCCGCAACCAAGGTACATGTCCTTGACTGGAATTGAACCTGGAACCCTTGAGTCCGCAGGTCAACACTCTATCCACTGAGCCAAACCAGTCAGGGTGGTAGGGACAGTCTTGATTTCTTCTTGTTGTTGTTAATCCTCACCTGAGGATATTTTTCCATTGATTTTTAGAGAGAGTGGAAAGGATGGGGAGAAACAAAGACAGAGAAACATTGCCTTGAGAGAGACACATTGTTTGGTTGCCTCCTGCAAGTGCCCCTACAGATTGAGCCTGCAGCCCAGATATATGCCCTTGACTGGAATCAAACCAGGGACTCTTCAGTCCACTGACTGACACTCTATCCACAAACTGGCTAGGGCCAGCCTTGATTTCATTTACTATTGTTCTGGCAATATGGACTTGTCTGATTTGTTTTCCCATCTAAAAAGAAGCTGAATATTCCTCTCAATTCTTCAATCTTACATATGATAAGGGGAAAAGAGAATAACACAAGTAAAATGAGCCTCTGTTTTGCCACTGAATAGCCATGTAACTTTGGGGAAATCACTTCTCACTTGTGTAAACCAAAATTCCCAAAAAGATTCAGAAAGGAGAAACTTTATTCCGGTGAAATAATTTGCAAACTGGGGGAAAGGCAGCCTCCAGTAGAAAACAAAAGTGCACTCAGCTGAGACAAAGGGGGGGCCACCTTTTTTAGAACAAGTTCCCGCCCAAGTTCCCAACTGATCCAATTTTATGCAAATCAGGTTTCCAAATTCATACAGTCTGATTGGTCAGTAGAGATGTGAATGAGGATATAATTGTGCAATTCTGCTTGGATAGGGCAGGTCTCGGTCCATTGGTTGAAAGAGGAAACCAGGGCTTTCCTGCAGTGGTTGATTCAGACAGAGTAAACATGGTGCAGGAAGCTGAGAGTTGAGTCAGAGTTTCTTCCCCGTATAAAAAATACATGAAAACCCCTGTCAGCAAATGTCCCCTAGACTCTTATCTATATTATAGTGCAGGTGGGCAGGGCTGCTTGATTTCATGCTTTGGGCTTCTAGTTATTTATAAAATCTGGGCCCTTGATTGACCATGGAGAGTTCATCTCAGTAAATAAACTCCTTCTCAGATTCACATCAAATGAATCTTTCTTCTTGGGGTCCACATTTGTAAAATGAGTTGATCTCCATCTTCCAAACCCCTCTATCCCCTAGGCCAGTGGTCGGCAAATTCATTAGTCCACAGAGCCAAATATCAACAGTACAACGATTGAAATTTCTTTTGAGAGCCAAATTTTTTAAACTTAAACTATATAGGTAGGTACATTGTTAATTAACTTAATTAGGGCACTCCTAAGGCTTAGGAAGAGCCACACTCAAGGGGTCAAAGAGCCGCATGTGGCTCGAGAGCTGCAGTTTGCCGACCATGGCCCTAGGCAAAACTCTAGGAGGCTGAGGTCACATGCAGGCAGGTGCAGCTCTACAGCCATCTGACCTGAAGGGTAAGTGCGTTCCAGATACGTCACATGTGGTGCTATGAGAAGTCCCAGTGCTTTTAGGACATCCACATATATGTGGCTTCACTGAATGGCTTTGTTTCTTCCCTCCAATGGACACCTATTTTCTGCCCTCCTCCCCGCAACGAACAAAAGAGAGGGCAGCAAGAAAGACAATAAACACAAGGAAAGAAAAGAAAGAGGTTAACAGTCATAGAAGGAGGAGCAAAGGGAATTTGAAATCTGGAGGCCAGCTGGAGAGCAGAAAATGAACCATGTATGGAAAGTCAAACTGAAGGGCACAAGTTATATTTGATTGGATTAATATTAGACTGTTTCTTTTTTTATATATATAATTATATAATAAATTAATATATTT
>NW_006284340.1:436342-437069 GCF_000327345.1 Myotis davidii | reverse complement strand
CATGCTCCCATCCCCCTGTTGTCCATGTCCATTGGTTTGGCTTATATACATGTATACAAGTCCTTCGGTTGGTCTCTTCCCCTTACCCCCGCCCTCCACTACTTCCCTTCTGGGGATTGATAGCCTGATTGCTGTTTCTCAGACTGTTTCTTGAGATGAGAGCCTCAGCTCAGGTATCTTAAAGAAAGTCTGCCAACTGGTGGATCTTCAGGAAGCCTTTGTCATGCAAGTTATCTTCAACCTGAGAGCTATTCATAATCCCAAAGTTGATGCCCCTTCCCAATCCTAACCACCTGGGTTAGCTTGAAATCTTTCTAGAAAGTGAATTCCTGGAAGAAGTACTAGAGTTGATAAGAAGCCCCGGGTTTGAGTCTTAACTCTGCTAATTATAGCCAAATCATTTACTTGCAGAGACTGAATTTCCTTATTTGTAAGATGTGAGGGTTAACACCACCCTGCCTGCCTTCCTAAGTGGCTGTAGGGTGGGCTGAGAATCCATGGAATGTAGTGGAAAGTTGTGCCACTGAAACCAATTTTTCCATGTGTTCTCCCATGCATTGTCTGTAATGCGGTGCTCAAGCCAGGCATGGTTACAGGTTACGTAACAAGCAAATGGATTATAACAGAGGTGATGCGGCTGTCTACCTCTGTCATCAAGAGCTCAGGTTGCAAAACATTGATCTTGCTTCAATACCTGTTTCTTTAAGTTTCAAGAAACAGGATCCAC
>NW_006284340.1:407798-436306 GCF_000327345.1 Myotis davidii | reverse complement strand
TACTTGGACACCCACCAGGCCCGAACCTCATACCCACCCAGCGTACGCAGCCCTCTGAGAAACCTTTGACAGCCACTGCCAACGTCACTACTGCTATCCGTTTTCTGCTCCACGTCATGAACACAGCAATCAAAGGGGCTGCTTGGGCTTGATGAGTTTTCCCAGCACCCAACCCTTGGGAGTATGTGCACCAGGAAGGGCTGTTTGAGGTCTTGAGTGCTTATGAGTTTAGTAATTGGGACACTTGTGCCTCTTTCTGCCAAGTGTCCAAAGACGGGACATTAAAGTCTCCCCATTTGGCACTGGTGGCTCAAGAGTTGAGTCCTGCCGGCACGTGGGTTTAGAGCAGAGGAACTGAAGGTCACGCTGACCCCTGCTCCTGGGGTCATCACCTCCTTGTCCACGATCATCAGACTTGTATTTCCATGTGAACGAGCCAAGGGAAGAGAGTGTTTCTATGTTTTGTGGGTCTTTCATTCTCTTCTTTTCTTTAAAAAAATTGGACCAGAAACTCCAGTCCTTTCAGCCTTCTTCCTCTCCCTGGAGTCCCGCTGGTTCATATTACCACTAATGGGGCTGTGGCCCTGCCAACTCAAAATGAGGAACAGGTTGGTGCTGCCTCGGTGGCCTAATGAGGAGCCCGGAATGGAAATGAGAATCAAACATGCATTGAAAGTGTTCAGTTCCCAGCCAATCGTCCCTTCCCTGTCCCTTGTCATCTCAGGGTCCTTAGCCCGGTGCCAGGAGAAGGTGACCTGCCAAACTGATACCCCATGTAGCTCAAATAGGACCCAGAAGCACACTCTGAACTTGTTTTCTCTGCTCAGCAGCTGCCAAAGCAAGGGCTGAAATGCGGGTCAAGTGAAAATGGGAGCAGGGTTCTCATGACTGAGCAGAATGAAAAATCTGGGGGATAGGGAGCAGGCAGTCAGACCCAGGGCGGGGGCCTGAAAACCCATCATTGGGATTTCCACTACTCTGAGCAGGGATTGGGAACTTGTCTCAGCATCTTTAGTAGAGAAAGAACAGGGGAGAGGGTGTAGCAGAACAAAAATGGTCCCAGGCCTGGTGCTGGGCCATGTCAGCTGCAGGAATGTAAGTTTCTCTCTGAGTCTCAGTTCCCATGGGTGTGTAATGGGGGTGGGAATACGTGCTTTACTGCTGCCTGTTATAAGAACTTTGTAAGACACTGTCTGTGAAAGGGTTTTGTCAACTAGGGGCCCGTTATATGTGAGGTATTGTTCGATGATTAAAGGTCTTTATAGGCAAATGAATTCATTAGACATCTGGAAGTAGTGAAGTCAGCTAAGCAATTGGGAAGGGGCTAAATAGGCTTAAGATAGGGAACCCCTAAATTGTGAGGTTAACGTTAATAAAATCAACACTTGATATTAAAAGGAAGGTTGTTCAGGCCACACTGAATTGAAGCAACTGGACAGTAGCCAAAGCGATATCCACGTTGGCCAAAGCACATCGCCAGCATGAGAGGCAGCAACGAGTGGAGCATGGCGGCAAGCCACTAGAACCGTCCAGGGGAGATGGCAATGAGTCCTTCCCAGGTGGAGATGGGCCTTCATTGCTTTGTTCTATTTAGACCACATAGCTGATGCCCTACCTGGCTTCATGCTCACCAATCCCCCTTCTGATAAGTTCCTGACTTGCATGGAGATTTCTCACCAGGGACAAATGTGCAGATCAAAGTGCATTTAAAAAAAATTTTTTTTATTGATTTCGGAGAGAGGAAGGGAGAGGGATAGAAACATCAATGAGAAAGAATCATTGATCGGCTGTCTCCTGCACACCCCCTACTGGGGATCCAGTCTGCAACCCAGGCATGTGCCCTGACTGGTAATTGAACTATGATCTCCTGGTTTATAGGTCCACACTCAACCACCGGGGATCGAGTCTGCAACCCAGGCATGTGCCCTGCCTGGTAATTGAACTTTGATCTCCTGGTTTATAGGTCCATACTCAACCACTGTGCCACACCGGCTGGGCCAGAGTGCTTTTTTTTACTATAATTTTTTATACATCAGTCTCCTATCAGTTTGATTCATATAAGTCATTTCCCTCTGAGTCCAGTTGGGAGCCATGATTGAGATTTTAGACCTATTGGCTGAGGGAGGACTAAAGCTCAATATGGTAAGATTCTCAAGGATCTGCTAACTTGGATTATTTCTGGGCACCCGATTGACCTCACCTGACTATATACTATATCCCTCTAAATGCCAACAGCTTTGAAAGTCTAAAAAGCTGACTTGGACCAAAGTTAGGGCTGGAGGAATGGAAAAGGAGAGAGAGGGTTCAGAAAGGCCTTGTTAATAACATAGAGTTGAGTGGGGTGAAGAAGAATAAAAAGTCAGGCATCAAAATGAAGCCCCCAAGTTTTAGGAGTAGTGAATTGGCATGGAAGTAGAGATTGTTCTCACTGCCAATACTATGAGGAATGGAAGGTTGATACAAGGTTGGCAAAGACCTTGCATAGGTTGCTTTTCTTCCCTCCTATACTCATGGAATTGTCCCGATTGAGAGTGGGCTTTCTTTCCTTCTGAGAATGGGCACTACCTTAGAAACTTTCTCAAACCAAAACATTCCAAGAACCACTCCAATAGGTCAGAGCTAGTACATGAGACGGCATTTTGGAACTGATAGGTTAAGTAGTTACTTACCAAATATTCATTGGTTAATTGTTGATAATAACCTTGGGCAGATTACACAAATTCTTGACTTTAAAAAAATTAGTTGACCTTCTCTGATATCTAATGTTCAATAAGGACTACAATAAAATATGGAAAGTTGTGTTCCCCAGGTGTGTTGTGTCTGACCATATTTCCAGCCTCATAAGTGAAGAGAGAAATCTGGCAACGTAAGCATAAGCTTATCTGGCTAGAGAAGTCACTTCCCAGGTAACCCCGGAGGAGTTGACTTGAACCCCACCCTTGGCCTTGATAGAATGTTTCCAATCTGCTGCCTAGTTCCTGTAAACTCACCAGTTACAAGATTTTCTTATTGTGTGTGCTTGTTGCTTTTTACTTGGTTTGCCTTAAAGTTGAACCCAATTTTCTTTTCCTACTTTCATTATTAGCTGACTGTTGAATAGCTTAAGACTCTTGGAGCCTTTTATTTAGCGGAACGTAGATTGTTATCCTAAGAGCTGAGCCCCCACACTGCGCTCCTGCCAGTATAGACCACAACCTCTCCTCCTTGGTCTAAGGAATTTAACTCTCATAAGGAGATAATTGGAGAACAGAGTGGCTGAATCACTGGGCTCTAATTCAGTGGAGATATTGTGAAATTTGGGACATTTTTTCCTTTCGATTAGCAACAACTAAAGCCATTCTGACCACAGTATCTTGATGTGCCTACCTCAGAAGTGTATAAAGTTTATTGGTTTTAAAAGCCACCTCTAGGCCAGCATCATGTGTGGGTCTGCAGACTCTTGGGAAATCTACTTGAAAATGCCCTAAGAAGCAGTGGGCATGAGGAAGCATCTTAATTTTAGGCATATCAAGTTCTGCCAATGTGGATCCGGTGACCCAAAGTTTTAAAATCCAAGTCTTGGGAGTGAGTGAGTGCTCTTGAGAAGTGCTGCTGTGGGCCAGGGGTTCCTATAATAGCAACTGTATGAATAGTAAACATGGGTTTGGAGAAAGGGCCAGAAGGGCATTTAGGACTCAAGAGGGCGCTCTCAGTGAATGAATGCTTGATTCCTGGGACATAAGATATCTTCTTTGTAGAATAAGAGATTCTCTTTACTAAAATAAAGCTAATAAAAATAAATAAATAAAAGTAGACTTTCACAGGCAGTGTGAGTGCATTGTCAGAAAATGCTAATAATAATAAAACTGAATACTGACGTTGAAGTACGTCTTGCTGAAAATCACAGCCGCGGGCACATGAAGGGTTTGATGTCAGTCAATCTTTTCTTCCTGGTATAGGTGTAATTGTTTTTTAAGGGAAGTAGGACAGAAGGAGAAGCATGCCAGGTTCCTAGCAGCTTGCAAATCCCAAATCAATTTAAGAACGGCTTTTATTTCCCAAATAGCTTCTATGTACTGAGCATAGATATAGGGTTCAGGTGATTGCCACACATGCTTGCTAATCCTCACAGCAATGCTGAAAGGCAGATGTTCCCATTTCTGTTTCACTTATGAGAAAAAGGATGTACCCAAGGTCACTGAGAAAGTAAATGGCAGAGCCAGGGTAGGTCCTGGTCAGTCTGACTCCAAAGCCCTCATCTTCACTCTCTCTCAGTTTGAAGTCAGATTATAGAGATCAGAGAGTGATGACATCTGAGGGTCAGGTCCAAGAAGAGACTGAAGTTCTGAAACTTAAGACAATATTGGCTGATAAAGAAAATGCCAGTAGACCTACAGGAGCAAAAATAATATAATAATGGAAAAATTGTATTCTTTTAAACCTTCTAATGAATTAATCATCTATAGCAATGGACACATAATTTGGAGAATAATAATCAAACTCTGCAGTGGTTACCAATTAAAGATGAGCTCCAAAGTCCATGTATGACATTAACTCAATCTGTGAGAAGGCCGTTCTGGCAGAGACTCCACCTATTGAAGAGATGAAGCATGCAATTGTAGATATTCTAAAGAGTCAAGAAAAAGTTAAACTTGGAGGAAACTTTGAGGGGGCTTGTCCAACCAAGGTACAAGTCAACATCGAAGAGTCAAGAAAACCGAAAATAGAACATAGACATCATAAAAATGTGGGTATTTCAAGATTGTGAAAAAGAGGAAGATGACAAAACAAAAGATCCAACCGAGGATGGTAAAGCCCCCAATACAGAAACTAGGGAGGGTTGTTAATGCAATATAATGTGTCTACTACAGCATACTTGCGAAGTGTGGGAAGAAGATATCAGTTTGATGAAATGAATGCTACATTTAAAGAGCTGAAGTTTCTAACACCAGTTAGATGTTCTCAACCTCTTTAAAACAAGACTGCTAAATTGCCAGACATGTTCAAGACCATTATTCTTGTGTGTCTTCACTGGAACAGTTAACAGAGTTGGGAGGTGAAGTGGATGGTTGTATATGCTGTCCTAATGCAGCTCTGTGCCAGATGTATTTGGAGATCAAAACCACAGCAGAGAAATAAAGGAATGGTGGTGTTTGGTTGTTTGTTGTGGTTTTTGTATGTAGGTCAGGAGTTGGCCACGTACCTAAGTATTCACTAACATTCACATTAAGCAGGTGTTGTGGTCTGTGTGTCAGCAAGCTAAATCCCATATTGTCTATCTCAACAGACTAAGATTTTGTCTAAGACAGGTGAATTTTGTCAACTAGTTTACTATGTTCCTTGAATATAGTTAATAAATGTCATTCTAGTTTCAGTGGTATTTCTAAAACTTAAGCTTGCTTTGTAATATTAAAAATTACTGTTAAATCATGATACTGTAAACAGTTCTCCCCACACACATAAGTACTACCAATAAAGTTGTGTATGTTTTTGAAATAATACTTAAATGGCATATATTCTCTACCAGCTCTATAGTTTCAAATAAGTGATTGGTAATTGTAAGACATGAGATCATTTTAAAACTGTGTGTAATATGAATATGGTTGAACATCACATACATAGTCTTTATGTTCATATGTTCCATTTATAAAATCAAGCACCTATCTTCTATTTATTGTCTTCTCATGTTCTAGAGCAGTGGTGGGCAAACTGCGGCTCAGGAGCCACATGCAGCTCTTTGGCCCCTTGAGTGTGGCTCTTCCACAAAATACCACGTGTGGGCGCGCACATACAGTGCGATTGAAACTTCGTGGCCCATGCGCAGAAGTTGGTATTTTGTGGAAGAGCCACACTCAAGAGGCCAAAGAGCCGCATGTGGCTCACGAGCCGCAGTTTGCCGACCACTGTTCTAGAGAGTAGGATTTTTACTCCTTTTTAAACTATGCGCCAAATCTGTATATAATGAAATACATTAAAAAAAAAATTAGCAATCTGTCACACTACAGAATCTTACTAGGCTGAAAATTTTTACAAACCTTGAACTTTTCTGAACTTGTCAACACCTAGTCACTCATAATTTTACACTGAGAAACCTAAGTAATAATCATTCTTCCAGAGTTTTCCAAGTGAAACACAAATTTGTATCGCACTTGTAATTTTCCAGTATTTCTTGAAAATTTCCTCCTGGACGTTTTGGTAGTTTTGTGGTCATAACATAAATAGTAAAGTTGATTCATTAAAAAAAAATAAAAATTATAATTTACCAAAGCTGGTTCAAATACAAGCACTTGTTAGCCAATAAAAAATTAAATATCTAATAAAAGAACCTTCCTACAAAGAAAACTTTATCCTAGATGCTTCAGTGGAAAGTTCTACCAAATACTCAAGTATGAAATAATTCCAATCCTACGTAAACCATTTCAGAGAGTAATGTACAGACAGATAATGTGGGGAAAGGCATCCTAGGCAGGAACAGCATGTGCAAAGGCACAAAGGTAGAGAAGAATACCATGAATTTGGGAAATAAGTGGTTGAGTACAGCTGCAGCTCAGGGACTTATTGGTGAAAAGCAGAAGATGGGCTGGGAAGTCAGGCGGGAGCAAATCAGTTAAAGCCACGCTGAGGATGAAGAGGGATTTTATGTTGTCCTATAAACAATTACTTTCCAATTAGATGGTCAGGTCCGATCTGCATTTACCTACAATGAGGGTCTCTGCTATTAGATGATCCTGAGATACCACTTGGTATTTATGCAGAGGAAAATGTATCCATAGAATAAGACAACACCAACATCAACTGAAAACCTTTTGCTAATATTCCAGGAACAAAGAAGTTTCAAAAAACCTTTACAAGTGCCTTTAAAGGGTATCTTAAGCACAAGTCTCTCCAAGGACCTGTATAAACCTGAACCTGAGATGGCAGATGTACTGAGCTGGATTCCTGGGCCTATAATTTGTATGATAATAGCTAATGTTTATTAAGTACTCTGTGCCAGATACATTGCTAAGCACTTGACCTGAATTATCTCAACTAATTTTCATAATGATCCCGTGAAACAGGTGTTATCATCTACCTGCATTTTACTGATGAGAAACAAGCCTTAAAGTGATTAACTTGCTCAAGGTCACTCCGCTGATAAGTGGCAAAGACATAACTTGAACTGTGTCTCTCTGACTGTAACACTCATGCTGTTCACTACTATGCTGTGCTGCCCATGGCAGATATCACTAAGCGATTATTGCACTTTTTTTTTCATTAGCCCAGACTGGGCCTCCCAACTTCTTTGAGTATAGTTCCCTAGGAAGCCACCAGATATAGGTCATAGTTGGCACACGAGACAGGACTAACTTGTGCACTTGGCCTACACCCTACTATCAGCCTGATTTGGATTCAGCTGCGTGAGCCTGAGCAACATCAAAAGCTGATTTGCCACCATAGATTGTATTCTAAGCATCTTCACTTAGAGTGTGTGCATTAGAAGACCTCTCTAGACTGTTCTTCCCACGTTACCCACACTGGTTAATTTGCTGGTGTGGAAAAACAAAGGGAAGAATTCAGACTCTCTGTAAGCTGTCAATATGAGTTTGCTGCCTATAAAGAATACCTTTGGGCCGTAACTGGTTTGGCTCAGTGGATAGAGCGTCGGCCTGCGGACTGAAAGGTCCTAGGTTCGATTCCGGTCAAGGGCATGTATCTTGGTTGCGGGCACATCTCCAGTAGAAGGTGTGCAGGAGGCAGCTGATCGATGTTTCTCTCTCGTTCATGTTTCTCTCTCGTCGATGTTTCTAACGCTCTATCTCTCTCCCTTCCACTCTATAAAAAAATCAATAAAATAAAATTAAAAAAAGAATACCTTTGGTGAGAAAATTGCAGAGGTGATTCCAGAAAGAGAGTATGGCTTTATGTTACATGCTCCACATATCTGGGTTATCTGAACGAATGCAGAAAATAAACGCATTGTTGAAGACTTTTGAGTTGATTTGGATTTTGGAGAAGATTAATGTATTCCTAGATATATCCTATAAAACATTAAAGGTGCCTTGTCATCCCATACAAAGTGGTAAGAAGTCAAGTATCCGTGTTGATTTTATAGAGCCCTTCTAAGCAGACAGCTCCATCTGTTTTTTCCCTTTCTCTCCAAACGCCACAACAGCCACAAAATTGTCACCAAGTATTTACAATGCACAGATGGTGTGGTGGCTTGTGGTAATTCAGAAATGAAGAATGATAGATAAGTCCAGGGCTGGGAGGAGGGGAGAGTTCTAACTGGACCAAGCAGGGGCTTTATCCCTTGTGAATAGAGGGAGAAACAGGAATGTCCCATCCAGTTTTGAGGCTGGTCCTAGAAAGGCAGCTGGGTGCATGGCCATTTCTGGCTCAGTGGTGGAGCAGGCCAAAGTCTAGGTGCCTGTGGGTACCAGGCAGGCAGAAATCCATGCTAGAAGATGTGCCAACACAGTCTAGAACAGTGATGGCGAACCTTTTGAGCTCGGCGTGTCAGCATTTTGAAAAACCCTAACTTAACTCTGGTGCCGTGTCACATATAGAAACTTTTTTTATCTTTGCAACCATAGTAAAACAAAGACTTATATTTTTGATCTTTATTTTATATACTTAAATGCCATTTAACAAAGAAAATCAACCAAAAAAAATGAGTTCACGTGTCACCTCTGACATGCGTGTCATAGGTTCGCCATCACTGGTCTAGAAACCCAACTGGGGCTGAGAAGTGAGGGCCCGGGCCCGGGCCCAGTCCCATGAAGAATGATAACAAGAGTTAAGTGAGGCTCCAGGCTAGTCACTCACCGTTGTTCTCCCTAAAGGAGGAAACGACTAGGGAGAATCCAGCAACAGTTAGCTCAGGTCAAAATCCCCACAATAAGGACAAGGACAATGTGTGGAGGGAGGAGTAGGGAGAGATGAGGAGAAATGTAAACCACTTAGGGAGAACCTGGGCATTCAGATCCTGACACCAGATTCTAGGAAGGGTTGACAGTGAGACAGACTTTGGGACAACATGGGAACTCAGTTCCCACAGAATGTGGTGCAATGGCTCTGATGCATCTCTCACCTCGTCTAGGATTTTCTCAGCGCCAGGAAGACCTATGTGTGGTGACAGGGAAGGGAACTGACATGACATAAACCTGCCAGTGGTGGGCTCCTTTAATTCTCAAAATGCCTCAGAAACATTAAGACCTGCCCAAGATCATAACTAGTAAGTGACATGGCCAAGACCCGAATTCACGTATGACTCCAAAGCCTTGACTCTCTCTCTACCCCGTCAAGTGGCTTCTGGGAGGACCTAGTCACACCTGAAAGGAGAGAGACAAGTGACACTGAAGACCAGGCAAAGGGAACTGATTCTGTTATCACCGCCATGGTTTTCAACCCTGGCTATACATCAAAACCCACACACGTCAGGACCATTCCCAGAGATTCTGGCTTAATTCCTCTGTGATGGGGGCTGGGCATTGGTGTTGTTTGTTGTTGTTGTGTGGTTTTTGTTGTTGTTGTTGTTGTTTTCAAAGCTCTCCTGGTGAGTCTCAGGGGCAACAAGGGCTGAGCACCTTTGACCTAGTCCTTTAAGGCCATCTAATGCACTCCGGGCTGCTGGCCCACCAACAAGCTAAACACCCAGGGCTCAGTGCCTTCCTTGCCTGTTTCTATGTTCTTCTCCCTCTTGGCTCTTAGTTTCTGTGCTGCCTTGGGTAGAAACACCCAGTTCCTGCTCAAGCTGTGGAACCTGGCCCTTGCTCTCTGCTCTAGACATGCTAGATCCCTGGGAAGTAGACACAAGCCAGGGTGCTGTGTCCTAGAAGCCAGTGGTACTGGGGCTCCAGGAATCCCACAGAGGGATACAGCGCATAGAGGGAGGGGAGGGAAGGAGCTCAAAGAAAAACAGAATTAAACCCAGGGAGAACATTTGAGGGAGTAGTCATGAAAACAGAGGACCTAGGCAAGGAGAATTCGAGATAGAGATCTAAGAACAACAGCACAGAGAGCAGAGGGTTTACAGGTAAGGTCAGGAGGTGGAGATACTACCTGGAGATGCTGTTGACTGGAAGCCTGGGACCTTGGGCTGGGCGAGGTCCCCATGTGTCTGGCCTGGACCCAGCTGTTTGTTTACTTGCCTGAGCTCAAGGCACCTGTGTGCTGCTATCCTTGTGCTGCCTCACCTTCACACAAAAGAACTGTGGGAAAGGACAGTGCAAGTGAATATGGGACCCTGAAGCAATATTTTGGAGATTCACCAATGAGACTGAGGAGACCTCTTATCTCTCAATGTGTTCTTTCGTGTGCCTGAGGCAGTGATCTTTGTAAACTGCTAATAAGAGTTACCTGGATCAGCTCCATCAGACCTTGCTGAGAACTTAGAAGCCAAATATACACCTCCTCTTTGCTTATTTTATCACGAAAACTGGTCTTTCACCAGCAGCTATGAGCTGGCCAAGGCCGGCTCTACCAAATAGGACTCAGGCTGGCAAGGCTCTTCCCCCAGCCAGAGTTCAACTTGCTTCTCTGAGTTCACAGCTTCTTGCTGACTTCTGTCTCGATGCTTCAGCCACCTTTCATCCCCAGCCTTGTTTGAGTTAAACGGGCCCTTTCTTCCCTGGAGAGGCAAGGCAGTGGAACAGCAGAAGCCCTTGAGAGGCGTCTGTCCAGTCCTATCATCAGAGTCTTAGAATCACAGATTCCTGTACCTCAGGAGGGACTGACTAAGAATCTCTGGGGGTTGTACCCCACTGATTTGGTGTATTTCTCATCCAAATGGACACCTGCCTCAATTAGCCTGAACAGAGAAGAATCTTGTATACTGAATTCACAGCCGCCTTTCACGGATACAAATGTGTTATGTGATCTCCGATTCAGGTGTGAATCTCGTACATATGAAGAATCATAGCTATGACTGGTATTTTGGGAGCCAACAGGCATTTGCCTTTCTACCTCCTAAATTATAGTGTGTTTTTAAATGTTAACTTTACAGTAGAAAAGTGATTAAAAACATTTAATTTCCTACCCAGCTGCTGTGTCCGTCTCTATGACAGCACCTAACCATGAGGCAGTAAAGAGTAAAGGGAAGAACACTGAATTTTGAAACAGAAGGTCCAGACTTTGAGTCCATACTTTCTCTATTATTAGCTAGATAATCCTGGGCCGATTACATCACCCTTCTGACTTTCAAATTTATCATAATCATCATAGAACATACGATGTTACCAATGTCATTGGCTTTAATGTTCCCAAACAACCTCCCACAGAAGAGAACACTAGGTCTCAAAGTCAGCCACTTTCGCTAAGTGCTCATAGAAAAACCCTACCCTGGGTATGTGACAGTGTTACTGTGAAATTTTGGGGAGAGAATGATGCAACAGTTGTACTATGTGTATGTTTCTCTCTCCAAAACTGTAAGTTACTATAGTCAAAACCCTATTTTATTTATCCTGCTGATCCATTAGCCAACATTGTACCCAGCATATTAGTAGATGCTAGAAAACACTGGTTGAATGAAAATGAATACAAATGAAAATGTATATGATTAGAAACAAGTTAACAAGTTTCAATGAGGCCCCATGTAAATGGAGGCACTACTGATCAGCCTACTACGTCAGTATGACGAGGGCCCCACAGATAGCTGTGCTTTCCATCCACTGTGGGCATTTTGTACAATAAGGTGGCTTACTGGAGGTTCTGTTTACATGAGGCCTCGTTAGACCTCCTTGAAGAAACAGTAACCAGTCCTCTGGGGAGCGTGTTTGGCCCTGAGTCGGCACAGCTCTGCAAACTTTTAACTTGCCCACCTGAACGCACGCCATGCAACAGGCCCGATGAGGGCCCTAACATCGTGCCTCCTGCTTCTCTACAACCTCTCCTGGCTCTCACCTGGCCTCCTCAGACCTGAGCCTGTGCTTTCCCTCCTTTCTTCGGTTCGTACTCCGTGTCCTCGGCCTGACCGGGCCTCTCTGGTTCTGACCTTGGCTGTCCTCCTGTTTGGCAACGAGCGTTTTACCCTTCAGAGTGCATCTGTGGCTGCCACCGTGGACAAACTCCCTTCTCACTCAAGCTTGGCCACCACGTCCATAACCCATAAGACTGCTTTCCCACTAGACTCCATGGGTCGTAATCCCAACAATCAGACATCAAAACCATGCAAAGGCATTATTTTTCTTTTTTTTTTGGAGGGGGGGGTTGTTTTTCTATAGACTTTTATTTATTTTTTTTAAATTCTTTATTGTTGAAAGTATTCCATATGCCCTCTTTTCCCCCCATTGTCCCCTCCCAGCCCGCCCCTGCCCTCATACCATCCTTCACCCCCCAGTGTCTGTGTCCTTATATGCATACAAGTTCTTTGGTGGATCTCTTACCTGCCCACCCTCAGGCAAAGGCAATTTAAATAAGCCAGGCAGAGAAAGACAAGTATCACACGATCTCACTCATATGTGGAATCTAATGAACAAAATAAACTGATGAACAAAATAGTTCCAGAGACATAGAAACATGGAACAGACTGTCGAATCTCAGAGGGAAAGGCAGGGTTGTGGGGGTGGGAAGAGATTAACGAAAGAACCTGTATATATATATATATATAACCCATGGACACAGATAATAAGGTGGTAAAGGCCTGCAGTGGGGGTGGGAGGGTGGCAGGCTAGAAAGGGCCAATGGGGGGAAAAGGACATATAATACTTTCAACAGTAAAGATTAAAAACAAAAACAGGCCAAGGCGTTCTCAGGGAGGGCCCCCAGGTGGGCCCGGAACTCCCCCTGTGGCCGGGCAGAGCTGCTGTCCTGGGTCTCAGTGCCTGGACATGAACACTGATGGAGGGGACACATGAGGGTGTGATACAACATTGTGCCACTCAAACAGAGTAAAACCAAACTACCAGAAACATGTCCCAAACCTGTGGGGGAGAGGGAAAGAAGGAGCCTTTAGAAACTGAAAAAGATTCAAAAGGAAAAGTTGGTCCGCCGGCAAAAGAACACAAGAGGCGACTTAGTGAGGATGAAGCAGCAGAGAACCGACAAAGGCTACGGAAACATGAAGAGAGTGACAATAAAAGCGGGGCTAGGTGGCATAACGTGCCTGCTATAAAGGAGAGATTCCCAGCCTGGTCAGCAGAGAATAGCAGGCACAGCCACCAGGTGGCGCTAGAGTAGAGGCTGCGGGAGAATTTTAGCGGTGGCTCAGCAGGTGGGAGGGGCTCTGGGGGAAAAGTGAATTTGAGGGGCTGAGGGTCCCTGGGTGACAGCTCAAAGGTGTAGGCAAGAAGACATACTTTGGTCCTCACACCTCTCAATGGTTTTGCCCTGGCTGGGAACTAAAGGGGCACATACGATACTGGGTTTCTAGTGACAAAATTCCCAGCTGGGCCCTAGCTAACATTTCCAAAGGCACTGGTGGGATATTAGGTAACTCTAGGTTCAGTAACCTGGGGGAATTGCTTCCCATTTTCCACTTGAGTGAGAATTCCACATTGTGATCCCAAACTCTAAATATGTAAGAAGGGCCTAGCATAGTGCCACCCTGCCCCAGTAAAGGCCCAAGAATCGCTGTTCTCTTTCCTTAAGAAGCCCGTGTGACAATGTGCCTCCAGTCTCACACATACCTGGTTGATCTGTGCCCCTCAGAGCTGAAGTGCTCCTGGCCCCATAAAGCCCGCAGCCCCTGTGGCCAAAGACCCTTTTGTCCCAGAGCCTTTGTGGCTGCAGACTTCCCACTGTGAGGCCTAGGCTGCTGCCAGGGGCCACCCCAGGAGCTGGGCTCTCAGCTCACAAACAAAGCATTATCCTCAGTCCTTTCTCTGCCCCTTCCCTGGCCCAGTTGCCCCAGCCCCACACCCTGCCTCCAGCCGCATGCCTATACACTCCCACCCCTCACTCCCACCCCTCAGACCCCCCTTCGCCAGCCATGTGTTTCTAGTCTGCCCGGGAACAGTCACCAGGCTCACTGGGTTTTCCTGCCTGGCCTAATCCGCTCGCCTCTGGGCCTAGGCGTCCCAGGGTGTGTAACCCAGAGGCTTGCACGGAGGTGATCAGATTTCAGGGAACAGTATGTTTTCCTCCCTGCCTCTGTTTTCTTCAAGGGCCAGGGCCAGCCAGCTGAGCCGTCTTTCCCTTTCCACTCCTCACCCTCCCTCACACGTGGTCTGCCTTCAGCGGGGTGCACAGCTGGCTGGGAGAAGGGGCTGCAGGCAGGGGAGACCAGCCTGTGGCTGCTTCCAGAAGCGTGGAGGAAGAAGGCTGAGCGGAATTTGTGATTTGCGAGGACTAGTTCTGGCCAGATCTCTTTTAAAATGTTTTGTTCTGGCTTCCTTGCTGCTGATCTTCTGCCCCCGCCCCCTCTTTCTCCGTGCTGAGCTGTCATTTCTTAATCCAGCCAGCCCTGTGTGACCTCCTGGTTCCTCTAGTTTAGGCAGTAAACACCCGGTTTCCCCAGGCCACTATTGCTTCGTTTTCTAACCCTCTTACAAAATGCAATTTTTAAAAAAAACTCCACAAGTGGTAATGTCCGTGATAAGGGCAGGATTGAAATGTTGAAAAGAATAATTAAATCCAATGTTTATTGATCCTGGCATCTGATTCAATTTTATTCTCTCCTTTCTTGTTCTTGGCAACATTAGGTAAGAAATCAGCTGGGGAGGAAAACCTGAAAAATGTCTACCCTCCTAGAGCAGTATCAAAATAAATATTTTCAACAAAAACACGAACAGTTCACAAGGAAAGCATGAGCATGTGTATCCCGACAAAGGGACTGGGGTCTCTTCTGGCTGCATCACATTTCCACCGAAATTGGTGGCAAGGTGACTGGGAATGTCAGACACGAGACTGGCCTCCGCGAGGGTCAGGGGATCAGGTTGGGGTGAGCTTGCCTGGGGTACCCCAGCCTCAGCCTCATGTCATCTGCTGCTTAGACGTGTTTAGGTAAACAGTGGCTCACTGACCAGAGATGGCTGTTTGGCTTGTGAGCTGCTGGACCAGTCTTGGTCCACAGCCTCATTTTGACCATGTCCAGACCCCCTAGTCATGCCATTGAATGCCTTAACTTAAACCAGCTCGCTCCAGGAGAAAAGTTTATAGTTTCACTGTCAGTATAAAATAAATATCACTTCTGTAAATAAAAAGTAAGCATAAAAATAGAGAAAGGATGACATGAAACTGTGGAAACAATATTTTTGGTACTTTGCACGTAGCAATAAATCTAATCAATTTATGAATAGAAGCTTCTCAATGAGAAAAAGGGAACAGTTTATAATCTTCCGGTAAAATAGGGGTATTTGTCTCAATGTCCAGCTGCTCCTTCACTTATGATGCAGTTATGTCCCAATAAGCCCATCATAAGTTGAAAATATCCCAAATCAAAAATGCATTAAGTTCACCTAACCTACGGAATATCACAGCTTAGCTCAGCCGACCTTCAATGAGCTCATGACACTTACATTAGCCTGCAATAGGGCAAGATTATCTAGCACAAAGCCTGTTTTGTAATAAAGCATTAAATATCTCATGTAATTTATTATGCATGCCACTTTTGCACCATGATAAAGTTGAAAAATCATAAATTGAGCAATCATTAGCCAAAAAATCATAAGTTGTTATCAATGGTTGAGTTAGGGACTGTAACTAAATTTGCAAGGACGATGAGGCACATACCTGTTGGAGGCTGTTACCAGGCACAGCAGCCAGATTGCCTGCATGTGAGTCCCAGCTCTCCTCCACTCAGCAGCTGGGAGGCCGAGCTGTGTGCCTCCACATCTGTGTGCCTTAGTTCCCTGTTTACCAAATAGCGCTAATATTAGCACCCATCAGAGTTCTGACAATGGCATGAGGTAATACATGCAAAACACTTATGGCAGTGCCAGGCCAGCACTTAGTAAGTGCTCAACGAATGTTAGCTGTAATAATAATCAGTGGTCATGGCAGTAGCTTTAGTTGTACTCGTGGATTTTAAATTCCTACACACTAGAGTATGGAGTCAGAAAGACTGAAAAGCAAGATTGAAAGATTTAACTATTTTTACCTCATAAGATTGGCTACAAAGAGTCAGTTCCTAACTAAAATGATGAAAGTGACTTTTGCTCAACAAAATTCTCTTTTCAATAAGGTCTCTGAAGCAATCTCTAAAATCTAGTCTTGGAATATGTTGAGTTGCCTGGTAATGTTTGGAAAGTGATGGAAATAGGTTTCTCATCTACTCCCCTCTGCATCCCAGTCTAGAAAAACACTCGCAAAATATATTTATTTCATTTCCAAAGGATCTCTATATAATATTCAAAATAATTTTTAGTTAGTTGTTCACATAAATTTATAACCATATGGTTCATAAATTAAAATATTTGCTGATATTGGAAATTAGTTGCATGGTTTGGGCAGCTTGGAAGACACATTCCTGGGTCCTTGGTGACTTCTGACGTCAGCTACCACTTACTGAGGATTAACTGTGCTAAATGGGATTAATATTTTTTTAATCCTCACTGGAGGATATGTTTTTATTGATTTTAGAAAAAGAAGAATAGAGATGGGGAGAGAGGAGAGAGAGAGAGAGAGAGAGAGAGAGAGAGAGAGAGAGAGAGAGAGAGAAATGTGAGGGAGAAACAGTGATCGGTTGCCTCCTGCATGTACCCTAACCAGGAATCGAACCCATGACCCTTAGTGCATGGGACAACACTCCAACCAACTGAGCCACTCCAGCCAGGGACGGGATTAACTTTTTTTTTTTTAATTCTCATAGTAACCAAATAACTTATATACTCTGTCTCCATATTGCAGCAGAAAAAACTGAGGCTCATCAAGGTTAAGTGACTTAAGATTATACTATTTATGATGAGTTCAAGACTGGAATTCAGGTCTGTCCATCAGTGCCCAGGGCCTACTCTATATCTCCACGCTTCCTTGCCTCAATGAGACCAAAATGTCATTTGAGGCTATATAGCTCTGCCTTAGTCATTCCCATGAGATTGGGCTTCAGAGCGGGGAACTAGGGTGGGATGTCTGCCCCCTATAGATTCATGCTGGCCTAGTCCTACATGGAGCCCAGGAAGGGTAAACATTGTGATTATTATTGACACTACCAAGGTCATACTTTTTGTGACTCTATCTAATGTCTTTCAAGTCTTGACTGTGCCTGAGTGCTGGTGTTTCTTTTCAAAACTGTCAAGGTATGTAAATTCAGGGGAAGCTTGGGGAGGATGGCCTTGAGGAGGGCCAGGAAAATGGGAAAGAAAGGACCTATCTTTGGTGGCAGCACCTGGGGAGGGAAAGAAGTCTCTTTGGGGGGTGTTCCCCAAGGACTGGGGACAGAAGTCCTCATGGGGAAACTCACGCTGGGAGAGTGAATAGTGTTCTGAGAAGTGAACTCACAGCAGTCCCAGGGGAGTCCTGAGGGGCCCCAACTGCATGTTGCCAGGGAGAGTCTCGTTATAACCAATTTCCCCAGACATCACAGACCTCGTGACAAAGAGCTCTTAGAAGGGGCAGGAAGAGCTGGGCCCAGCTCTACGGAGTCACTGCAGCGAACTTCTTCGCTCTTTGTCCACCACGTTTCTTTAAAAGTTCTCAGGACTGCTCCTCGCAGCCCAGCTCTGAGTACATTTTTGGTTTTGGAATTCAGCTTTGAATCCAGCATTTCCAGACAGGATCACTGTGGCCTCCAGTTGTGACCATCTCTCACTGACCCATGTTCATTTTCCTTGACTCCCGAGAGCTGTGCACTTTGGTGTCCCCCTCCCTGACACGCAATTTCAACATTCTCTTTCCGCCCAGGCCAGCCATGGATCCCTGTTATTTTAATCTCTGCTAAATTTCACATTTGCTCAGACCATGTGTGTTAGTCTGGCCCAGACATCCTTACAGCTGACATATTCAGCTCTTGTCCTCAAAACCCTCCGAGTCTCAGCCCAGCCGTGGGCACAAGACAGGATTAGTCTTGTGTGGATTTTTGAGCTCTACAGTTGAAGACTTTAGGTACCAAAAATCCAATTAATGTGTTATTCAGGCCACTCAACATTACACATTCAACATGTTGCTGAGTATGTTACATAAAAACACAAACCTGCTAGCCCCTTATGAAAGCAAGCTCTGACATATTCCCTGATTCCTTTCAAATCCTGAATTCATATCTTAGAAATGTCACCCCAAATTGGGCCCATGATCCATTCAACTCAGGCAATAGCCATAACAGCCAACATCTACTGTGCAATACTGGCACTGTGTTAAGCATGTCTCAAGCATTTTCTTATTTAATTCACTGTTCACATAGCAATACTGAGGGATGGACATCGTTGTCACCATTTTACAAATGAATCTGAAACTTAGAGTCACAAGTAATTTGCCCAAGCTCACATATCTTGCATGCTACTGAAAAGGACTTGAACCCAGATGTCTGAAGCCCAAACCCAAGCTTTCAACCAGTTACATTCTAAGGTCAAGTCTTTTAGGGACGAATCATACTCTCTGCAAGACACTACCCACATAAGATGGGCTCTCCAAAGACTCTTTCATTCTCTCAACAACCATTTAATCTTGAATCTAAATCTTTTTGCACAAATGATTTTTATTTTAATCAGATTAGTATGTATTATTTGTTGCCTCTTATTTTGAGCTAATGCTACTATCTCCTGTCTTTAAAGAGAAATCCTTAATTCTAATCTCCAAAATTTGTAAATTCTAATTCCCCCTCATAGAAACTCTAAGGCAGTGGTTTTCAACCTGTGGGTCGCGACCCCTTTGGGGGTTGAACGACCCTTTCACAGGGGTCACCTAAGACCATCAGAAAACACATATATAATTACATATTGTTTTTGTGATTAATCACTATGCTTTAATTATGTTCAATTTGTAACAATGAAAATACATCCTGCATATCAGAATTTACATTACGATTCATAACAGTAGCAAAATTACAGTTATGAAGTAGCAACAAAAATAATTTTATGGTTGGGGGTCACCACAACATGAGGAACTGTATTAAAGGGCCGCGGCATTAGGAAGGTTGAGAACCACTGCTCTAAGTCCTCATCCACCCATGCCAACAAGTCATATTTTCAGTTGCTGTAAGGCAGCCATCTCACACCTCCATTCCTGACCCCATATTCTAGGCAAACTAATAGCTTTAAAATGATCCCTGTCTATGCCTTCAGTTTCCCTTCAAACTGAAATCTCTTCCCTGTTCTCCATCTGTTCCTTGTCTTCTCATAGCCAAAACCTATACTTTCTTCTTCTTTTTTTTTTAAGGAATGTCCTTTTTTTTATTATTGATTTCAGAGAGGAAGAGAGAGAAAGAGGGGGAGAAGGAGAGAGAGAAAAGAAACAGCAATGACGAGAGAATCACTGATCGGCTGTGCCTGCATGCGCACACTGGGACCCCCTACTGCAACCCAGGCATGTGCCCTTGAATGCAATCAAACCTGAAACCCTTCAGTCCGCAGGCCAATGCTCTATCCACTGAGCCAAACTGGCTAGGGCCCTACACTTTCTGACTGGCGCAAAGATGGGCCCATTACCCCCTCCTTGAAGCCATTTTTTATGACCCCAGATGGAAGTGAGTTCACTCTTTTGTGAAATGACCACAGGACTATATGCCTTTGGATACTTCATATGGTACTTTTCACTTCCTCTATTAGATTTTAGCTATACAAAACATTTCATATTTCTCCTAGAGTATAGCTACTTGAGGGCAGAGTATGTATCTATTTCATAAGGACTTATATTATTTTAGGTACTTGCATATTGGTCAATGCATAAAAAATGTGCATTTGGGTCTCCTAAAAAAGGTATACACACACTTTGAATAATTATAAAGGCAGTGCTTATTAGAATACATTTCATTTTCAAAATTGAACTATCATCTGTTAAAGTATATAAACATTTTTGGGGGACAGCCTGAATATAAATATATAAATCAATGGTTTTTCTGTCCTTAGGATTCTATTTATTATCCTCTCTAAATTTTAACAAAACTGTTTTTCACTTTTTTAAAAAAATGTGCTTCATATAATATAATTTTCAGAGAGGAAGTGAGAGGGAGAGAGAGATTGAAACATCAATGATGAGAGAGAATCATTGATCAGCTGCCTCCTGCATGCTCCACACTGTGAACGAGTCCGCAACTCTGGGCATGTGCCCTGACTGGGAATCAAACCATGACCTCCTGGTTCATAGGTTGACACTCAACCATTGAGCAACACTGGCCGGGCATTGCTTGTTTCTTTTCTGGAACATTTTTACTTCTTTATCAGAATTAGATAACTCTAAGTTCTTGAAGCATTCCATGTGATAGATTACTGTGGGGTTATACAAGGCTAAGACAACATTTTACAGTTTTTATCTGACAACCTCCAACATTTTATTGGTCTTTTAATATGGGAGTAGCACACTGAATTGAAGTCTTCTTGGAAAGGTTGAGTCCTTTCCTGGACCAGAACGGAGAGCTCTGTGCTTGTCATGGCAAAATAAAATGTAGCTATTTCTCTCATAAATGCATAATTTTGCTTAACTATAACCTGAAAACACTCTATCTTACATACAAGATGAAGACTATGGGTGCTCTTTCAAATTATATATCATACACAGATATTATCATTTGTTTCTTGTGCCATATCTACCAGCAAAGTCTCAAGGTTAAAGACACTTTTGTAGCAAAAGAAACTGTCTGCAATGAGTTGGCCTGAATTTCTGGCTGACGCTGTATGCAGAACTGTCAACCATAGCAGTGACTCTGATGAATACTGGCTAAGTCTTCATTCCCTGCCCATACACAGTGACTATGTTGACAAAAAATTATTCAAAACATATCATGTACCCAAGGCCTAAGAGCTTCCTTCCTTGCAGATAAAAAAAAAAATTGTTCCTTTTAGAGAAACCTGAGGGTGTGCAAAGAAGAAAAAGAATTCATGATTATCCAATTATTACTTCGGCAATCATATTGTTACCTACCTGAGGACTTTCTTTCAACGAGATCATAATGCTTGCAAAATAAGGCTTTCAACCCATTTTAATTTCTAGTCTACTTTCCTACCATAAAGAAGAAATTTTCTCTGCGTCATGTTGATCAGGATTCCAAAGCCACTCCAGAAGCAGAAGAACTCAAAGGTTCATGTGCATAAGGAATCCCAATGGGGCTTCTTGTACAAATTGCTGACTCAAAGGTCCCACCCCAGGCCCACTAATCCAGCATCTCTGGGGGTGAGGCCTGTAATCTGTATTTTTTCAAATGCCCTTTTCAGATTCTGATCAGCATTCCTAAGACAAGACTTTGAGACAAATTTGGAAATCATGAATGAGAAAGATTACAAGGCAGGTATCCCAATATTTGGGGATATCAGAATAGAAAGGTGCTTCCTATAGGGGTCAACCCAGGGCCCTGTCTAAGCCCTGCTCAATACCAGAACCCCCTGCCTGGGTCGAAGTGGTGTAGTGGAAATGAGATAGGCTGATAGAACAAGAAGAACAAGGTCTTGGTCCAACCAGCTAAGAGATTTTGGGAAAGCACTTCACCTCTCAGATTATCCTTCATGAGATGAGAGATCTGAGCCTCATTATCCTACCAACGCTCTGTTAACCCAGGAATTTAACTCAGCAAAGGCCCAGGCATTGCCTCCAAAGCATCATTTTCCTGCAAAATATATTGTGAGCTACATACAGAAGAGTGTATATTCTAGTAGCCATATTTCAAGAAGGAAGTAGAAACAGATACAATTAAAAATAAACTTGAAGTACTATCATTACAAAATGTAATCAACATAAAAATACGATTTTATAGTCTCTTTTTTCTCTACTAAGCCTTGGAAATCTGGTTATATTTTATTCTTCCGCGCATCTCAATTCAGACTAGCCACATCTCAAGTTCTCAAGAGCCATCTGGACAGTGCGGCTGGGGTCTGCAAACTGCCTCAGAGCTCAATCTGCTCTGGTGCCTGTTTTTGTACAGCCCACTAGCTGAGAAAGGTTTTTACATGTTGAAACTATTGGGGGGCGGGGAGGGGGGAGAATATTTCATGATACATGAAAATTATATGAAATTTGAATTTCAGAACCACAAAAATAGTTTTATTAGAACATAGCCATGCCCTTTGTTTACATATTGTCTGTGGCTATTTTTGTGCAACGGCAGAATTCAGTAGCTGAGACCAAGACCATATGGTTTGTAGAGCCGAAATATTTGCTATCTGGTTCATTCCAGAAAAAGTTTACAGATCCTAGAGGGGAAGCGTAAGAACTGGTCCTGGAGGGCCTGCTGCCTCCGGCCCTTGGTCATTTGCATGTAACCAGGGCTTGGCTAACATGTGGCTTGGACAACTTAGCAAACTTCAATCCAGAGAGCCGGGGGGGCTGGACAGTAGAGGTTCAAGGGGGAGGCCAACAACATGGAGTACTGATGGAGATGCCATAGCAGAAGGAGAGTCGGGCAGGCCCAGCACAGGGGCTTGGAGCAAAGTGGGATACACCAAGTGGCAGGATACTAGACCAAGGCCAGGATTGGAGGTGGCACCTCATGAAAGAAGGGGCTCTGAAGATAGACTTGGTCAAGTTTAGAAGCTTGACCCATTTACCTGTGGAAGGGTTTGGATTTGAGCCTTAAAATGAGGACACACAACGGCAGCTGTCTATTCTTTTTCTGTCAGTGTTTTGTCTCTAAGTCCTGTTCTTATTGGGTGATGAGCTTATTCAACCTCTTTCAAAGCTGTCCTCTCTCTGGATTTGGGTTTTGCTGGTTCCTTGGTTTTCTGTTTCCCAGGCTGGATATGTGGGAGATTGATATTTCAGCCAAAGGCCTTGCGTTTAGGGAACCTTTCCAGGACTGTAATTACCTGGGATTTATCTCTATCAAAGGCATGTTTTGATCCATCAACTCCTTGTCCTGGCCCAACCGTGGCAGTTCCTGTAAGTCAACTTTCAGTAACATAAAGATAACGTTTATTAATTTTTTTCTTTTAAACAATTGGAAAAATGTGACCAAGCCTTTGGTGGGGGAAAAAAAAAACCTTTTCCTGACCTTTTTGATCCATTTCCTCATGAGTTATAAATTCAAGGTAGTATTTCTTTAATGTGGAAGCATTTTTTGCTATATTATTCCATAACTGCTCATGAGCCTTTTGACACACTCATTTCTACTTCCGTTAATCTTAATTACTATTTTCAAGCACTTCTTTGTCCATAAGCTTATTTTACTCTGAAAAATAGTCCCGTTGTTATGGGGGCTATTAGTTCCATTTTTACAGATTCAGAAACTGAGGCTCAGAGATGTCACTAGATTTGCACTGGTTCACACAGCTAGTTAGTGGTCAACCTGAGCTAAATATATATAGTCTTCTAACTGCTGGGCTCAGGGTCTTTCTGCTACATTTTATTGGCTGCCTATTCTTCCCATCTTCTTCCTTTGTTTATCTCAGCATTTCTTCCTCTCAAGTCATTTTAGCTTTAGTCCACATTTTCTTTACCCCCTAATTCCCTCTCTCCCAGGCACACTCAAGTCATGTGCTCTTGGAAATAGTCATGCCCACCTCTGGCCCCCTCAGCATCACTCCTTGCTGGACCAAAGAGCCACATTATGTCCTGAAAGTCTTTCTTCTCCTCTTCGTGTACTTGGTCCTACATTTTGCTCTTTTCCACAGTATTTTGAGCCACATCTCACTTGATGACGTAGGAAGAAGGTGACTCTGTATGCTCTGAGAGGGAACACAAACTTGAGATGCTCCAAGCTAGGGTTCCCAGCCAGGATTCTCTTTGGCCCTAGAGCACCCACAATGAGCTCCAGAGACACCGGGAATTGTTCAAAGCACTCAAAGGTCAATGTCAGTTATCTTGATTTTTTAAAAATCACAAAATGTTAAAGCTGGAAGGTATTTCAGAGATGATGTTATCCATCCTTGGCATTATAGATGAGACAACGGAGGCCCAAAGAGGTGTAAAATCCAACCCCCATCCAGGTGTTGCAGGATTTGGGAATGAGCATCCTAAGATCCTGCAATGATAGGATCACTTCAGTAGTAAAGGACTTGGGACTCAGTGGTTTAATTTAAGACTTTATCAGATCATTGTTTGCCTAGATTACTGAAAGATAATCAGATATAATGAAATACCAGGAAACATGAGAACAAAATTGTATAAAACCTTTCTTCTGAAATGTATCTCTCTCCTCTGGAACTAAGTAGGAGCTCCACACTGAGTTTTCTGTATATCTCTGGTAAGGGTTTGAAAAGCCAAAGTAAAAATGGGCAGCAAGGACTTGCCAAGAAGGAGTAGTAGCCTGTGGAAAGCCTAGAGATGTGAAAGTAGCTGGCATTTGGAGGAAATGGTATGGGAGACGGTCGCCTACAGCATGGAGACATAAACTCCATACACCACAGCCTGAGCTGGGCACACAGAGGCCTGATCCTAACTAACCTGAGACTAGCAAACCTTTCTCCTGGGAGCATTTGGATGCTGGTCATCCCAGTTTTTCTAATCAGCTGCTACAAGCAAAATTTCAGAGAACCAACTAGAGCCAGGAGCTCGCCCAGTGTGTTAAACTGGATGAAAACAAACTCTGTAGTCCCTGTGAGTTAAAAAGAAATTCAGAACTGAGAATGGCGAGGCCAGCTGGCCAGCACGGAGACAGGCAAATGGCCAAAGGTTCATGTTTGGATGACAAGGGAAGAAAGGATAAAATGCAAGAGAAAACAAGGACTCTCTCTTCAAAGAGTTGGGGAACACCCTCTGCTGCCTGTCACTCCCCAGCTGGGGTGGGCAGTGGCAGCAGGACAAGGGGTCAGGAGGAAGCATTCAAGCCCGGACACCCTGCCTGCAACCAGGAGGCCTCCTGGGGTGGGTGCCACTGGGCCGGATGCTGGAAACAGGATGTGGTGTCCAGGCCCCTGCCGATGCCAGGGTCTGCCCTAAAGAACTAGACGTCAGCAAACAGAAAACCATTCAGACCCTGCAGCAGGCAGGGTTTCCATGGCAACCCCGTGGCTCTCCCACTCCCTTTCCCCCCTTGCTGCTCCACATCCTTTCTCTTTCTGCACTAAATTTTCCATTTGATTACTTTGGGTAAAGTACAGGTTGGATAAGAGGTGCTGGGGGAAGAGGGGGTATCTAAAGGGGTGTTGAGTGTAGGAAGAAGAAATTTGGTTTTCCCTATTAAATCTGAGAATTAAAAGCCAGGGGATCTCTAGGCAGACCTATAATCAGGCTGTGTTGTTGGTTTTTGTGTGTTTGGATTTTTTTGGCGGGGGTGGGTGGTGGGGGGGTTGTTGTGTTTGGGGGTTTTTTTTAGCCTGACTGTGCTTCCAGTTCGGGTTGGCATTTGCTGAGGCTCTTTTTTTTTTTTTTATAGCCGAAGGCCACTGGTCACCGCTTCCTCCTGGCCCTTCCCTAGCCATCACTCCTGCCTGCTGAAGGGATGCTCTGCTGCCCGATATTGTTCCCAAGTCTGAGCTGGCTGAAGTCCCTCTGCCCTTTCAGTGGCTGACAGATTAAGGGGAAGGGAAAAGCACCCTGGGAATGTTAAAGAGAGTCGAGTCCTGGCCCCACCTCCAAGACTTGGAGTCATTAAGCCCTCACAAAACCTGCACTTTTCACAAGGACCCTCGTTTATGCAGGTTTTGGTGAATGCAGGGCACACACTGAGGAAACACTGTTCTCGGGGTCACCTCGACTGAAATGTAGCCAAGACCATGGGATACACAGACTTCCAAGCATCTGAGCCAGGATTCAGGCTATAGGGGGTATGGACTCCTCAGGCCATTTGGAGCTGCCCAGTATCCTTTGGCAGCTCTTCACTGACACTAAAACTGTTCAAAAGAAGGAGGTTTCAGTTCTCTTCCTAGTGAGATGTGTGTTCCATTCCCTCTTCCAAAGTGACTCTAGATCTCTAAGAATGGGCAGGTCCGTGCGATGCTTGCTGAAGTCAAAGTTGGTTCACTGGCTGTCATTTCTGATTCTAGTAACACCAATAAGACCCAGGGGAAGTCTCATGAAATGAACCAGAAAATGAACAGAAATGAACATGACTAAAAAATGAGAAATTTCTCTCATGTCAGAGATGGAGGACATGTTTGTGTTGACCTTGTTTTCCTCTTTGGTATTGATTAGTTTTAAGCGGGTTGTTTTTATTTTTGTGTGCAGTGGCTATATATTGCTTTGAGCTTTATCTGGCCCTTGATTGTCCCATGATTTAAGGCAAAGAAATTAAGGAAATTTCCAAAGGTATCTTTTAATTTTTAAAATGATTGATTGACTTTAAGAAAGAAGTGGGAAGTGATTAAATCTCTTCTCTAGAAACAAAGATGAGTAGTAACTTGTGGGGAAAATGTGCTGGCATCATGCATTAAAAGTTAACATAAAGAGATTTCCCTGAATGGGCCATTCTCTGCTCAATGCCCACCTGATGGAAAACTAAACACTTTATTTATATTACCCTGTATAGGTTCCTAGGGGCTGTGGGATCTTTGATATACTGTCTTTGGGTCTTTTATGGACAATAATAGCTTCATAGCATTCTTCCCTCTGATGCTGGTCCAAATTGAACATTATATAGTGAATGCCAGAGGAAAGGCATATATTTTTTAATATATTTTTAATTGATTTCAGAGAGGAAAGGAGAGGGAGAGAGATAGAAACATCAATGTTGAGAGAGTATCATTATCGGTTGCCTCCTGCATGCCCCACACTGGAGATCAAGCCTGCAACCTAAGCATATGCCCTGACTGGGAATTGAACCATGACCTCCTGGTTCATAGGTCAACGCTGAGCCCTGAGTCATACCAGCCAGGCAGCATACATATTTTTTACAGGCAGGAATATATATATATAATTCATCCTTAAAAAGGAATAAAATTCTGACATATGCTACAACTTGGATAAACCTTGAAAACATACTAGGTGAAATAAGCCACTCTCAAAAAGAATAAATATTATAATTCTACTTGTATGAAGTACCTAGAATAGTCAAATTCATAGTAGAGCAGTGGTTAGCAGACGCTAGGGTGAATGGAAACTGTTTAATGAATATAGAGTTTCTGAGATGATGAAAAAGTTCTGGAGATGGAGGTGGTGATGGCTGCATACTAAGGTAAATGCACTTCATGCCACTGAACTGTACAGTTGAAAAGGGTTAAAATGGTAAATTTTACCACAATAAGACACCATGGGAAGCATGAAGAAAAGTGACCTCCAAGCAGCAGATGGACTTTCTGCTCCCCTCTTAGCACGAGCAGCTCTGCTCCAGCCCTATTACGCAATGGTCCCCATGTTCCAACCTTGCAGGCAGATGTTACAGTACGTTTTTCAGTGGAGGTTATCGGAGGCCTGGAATCTGCTCTGGCCTTCTGATTTGCTCCACTAGTTCTGATGCCTGTTCCTCTTGAGCAGTCCCCTAAGGCAGTGGAAGGAGCAGAAGGGGGGAAGGTGGCTGAAGCAGGCAGCATCTTCTGAATAGCATAGGGCAGCAGGCTACCCAAGAGAAGTGTAGGCTCTCAAAGTCATTGCTTTTAGGCAGTGTGTAACTAAAAGCATTTCTCTCCAGTTCCCTAAATAAACAATATATTTGTTGCTTCCCAGACAAGAGTTCTGAAGACAGTGGAATCCAACTTTAATGTTTCCATAGCTTTCAAATTATTTGGATTGCAACCTCACAGAATGACATTCATTTTACATCACAATGTGTACATTTATGTTGATAGATGTATGTAACTGAAACAATAGTGTCACGAAATCACACCTTAGTACACTCAGGACCCTGTAATTAATATTTTACCTTCTTAAGAATAAATATTCTTGCCGAAACCGGTTTGGCTCAGTGGATGGAGCGTCGGCCTGTGGACTGAAAGGTCCCGGGTTCGATTCCGGTCAAGGGCATGTACCTGGGTTGCAGGCACATCCCCAGTGGGGGGTGTGCAGGAGGCAGCTGATCGATGTTTCTCTCTCATCGATGTTTCTAACTCTCTATCTCTCTCCCTTCCTCTCTGTAAAAAATCAATAAAATATATTTTAAAAAAAAAGAATAAATATTCTTGTGCTCAATGTACTCGATGGCATTTTTTAAATGCTGGTTTTAGCCCATTAAATTTGTTTTAGGACCATATGTAATTATACATGTGTTTTCCGATGGTGTTAGGCGCCCCCTGTGAAAGGGTCATTCACCCGCCAAAGGGGTCTCAACCCACAGGTTGAGAACCGCTGCTCTAATGGGTCTTTTTAAAAAATACATTTTTATTGATTTCCGAGAGGAAAGGAGAGGGAGAGAGAGATAGAAACATCAATGATTAGAGAGAATCACTGATCTGCTGCCTCCTGCACGCCCCACATTGGGATCAAGCCCACAACCTGGACCTGTGCCCTGACCTGGTATCAACCATGACTTCCTGGTTCATAGGTTAATACTCAGCCACACCGGCCACGCCCCTCTAATGGGTCTTGATCTGCAGTTTGAAAAATACTTCAATGTGTCTGCTGCTCTACCATTGCACAACATTAAATTGCTTGCTCCAGGGGCTAACCCCAGGCAAGATTCTCTGACAGCGAATCCTCCAGCGGGTCCATTTCTGTCTCAGAGG
>NW_006284340.1:398902-407784 GCF_000327345.1 Myotis davidii | reverse complement strand
GGGAAAGAGGCTGCTGAGGCAACATAGGAACTAATTGCAAAATGGGTGTGCAGGCGCCATGGACCACCAGGGCAGCTCGCTCAGCAGGAGAGGCCCAAGTCCTGGAAGGACCTTCAGGAGAAATGGTAAATATGGGTGTCAACAAAGTCCACCCTTGGATACCACCACAGAGAATTATCAAATCAAAATTGGGACATCAGGAAAATGGTAAGAACAGGAAACTCTGAAGTCTTGCTAAATGTTTAGGAAGGAGAGAGTTTACGCCTACGTGACACTTTTTCAGAGGGAAAGTAAAGTCAGGCAATATTTGAGGACCCGTGTGGTGTCACCTGGACTTTTCAGAGCCTCGGGAACCCAGTTACCATCCTGCTTCTGACTCCATCTTTCTTACTGTGTTGTCAAGGGAGCTGGGAAGCAGAATGCTGCAACTTCTTCCTGGTTTCTGTTTGGTTGTTGTTTCCTGTGCACACACTCGGAGGGAAGGCAGCCCTGCTGGGGGAGTGAGGGCTTGTTGGCGCCTTCAATTTAGCCCCAGCAATTGACATTCACTGAGATCACGTTGAGAAAAGCACAAATAATTTGTGACAAGTACCCGGCACCATAAAAACACCTATTCTTTTTGGCAAAATGTGTTGAAATGTTGTTATTTTCCTTAAAAAAAAAAACAAAACAACAGATGGATGGTGTCTGCAACCCAAGGCTGCAAAAATGATCTGGCTACAGGCATAGGACATTCTGACCGATGTTTCTGCATTTTTTTGCCACCAGGGGATACAGCTGCCCTTGGTCTTGTCTTTCCAAAAGTCAATGAATTTTAGGGAATATAGGCAATGATGCACAGGACCCTGCTCTCTAACCTACTGATAAGCTAGGTAAAGCCTGTAGTGGGGTAGGATGTGAGGGTACCTTGACATGAGAAAACAGAGAGGAATAAATGTCACTGTTTTCCTAACTTATAATCTCAGACAAAGGTCTAAGAGACATGAATTTATTTTCATGGAGAAAATGGCAGGGTATTTCAAAATGGCACTGTTCAGAAAAGAGTCGTCTATCTTATTCTCCATGGCATCCACATAATCTAATACAGCGCCTGATTCAGAGTAGATGCTCGATAAATATAATGAGTGAATGAATGGAATGCCAGAGTGGGGAGCTGACCTGCTTATCTCAGGGCAGCTGCCTTTCTTCTGCCCTATGCACACCATCTCTTGAAAGGCTGCTTTTCTCCCGTTAAATCTTTGTGGAAATTTGCATGTTGGAGAAAAATCAGCATTCTTGCTGGAGAGAATTTCTGAGCCTGTTGACAATGACAGCAATAAGAGGTAGTGTTGAACTGAGGCAGAACAGAAGGGACACAGTGTAAGGACTGTGGATACAGTGTGGCAGGCAGGGATGCCAAAAACTTCAGGGTTCTGGGTCCTTCTGCATGTCTGTAAATCTGTTGAAAAGATTTTGCCCAGTGGTCACTCTCATTTGTCCATGCTGATTTTGATGGTGAGCAGCTAATATGAACCTATTGGTGCGGTGACTGTTAGCATTAAGCTGCAATCAGGAATTCTCCCTGCAACAAAGTGCAGCCCTAACTAAGTGAATAAGCCTTGGCAAACAAATTAGTAGCTCATTTGGTGTTTTAAGGCTGTTTTTGTCTTTGCTGGAATCCTTGGCATACAACTACTGGAGGATATTGTAAAACGTTACTTCCTGTCTAGCAAGAAGTGCTCCAGCTGCCATTGGGTTCCATTTCCTCTTACCTTGCCCTTAATGAAGATGAAGAATAACTCTTCAAGTTCTTTAAGGCACTTTAAGCTGAGAATGGCTTTCCTGAAAACCATCCCTTCAGAGGGCTTTCCTAAAACTGTAGCTTGTCCCTGAAAATATAACCATTCTCCTTACTGTGAAGAGCCCTAAATAACTCTACTCTCTCCCCCTAACCTGTGCTTTTTAAATCAACACCAAGCCCCTGGGGCCTTTGTGCTTAGGCATAATATAATTCTAGAGCAGCGGTTCTCAACCTGTGGGTCGCAACCCCTTTGGAGATCAAAGGACCCTTTCAAAGTCAAATGTTCTGATAATTACCATCTCCTATTACACTTTCCTGGTTGTTGCCCAATATTTACATTACGATTCATAACAGTAGCAACATTACAGTTATGAAGTAGCAACGAAGATAATGTTATGGTTGGGTCACAACATGAGGAACTGTATTTAAAGGGCCGGAAGGTTGAGAACCACTGTAGAGCAATGGTCTGCATGCCTTCCCAGGTCCCTGATTTATAGAGGAGACATGAATGAGATGCTTTTATAAAGAATGTTTGGAGGAGGAAACAAGAATACAGCATTCATTCAGTCATTCATTCATTTAGCATCTATTTAAATATTATAGATCAGTCACCAAGCCAAGTCATCATATCAATACCCAGGATTACATAGAACAGACTTGGATCCAATTCGGCTGACGTAAGGCATCTACAGAAAGCCTGGCACGTAGTAGGTACGCACTATATGAGGTTTGCAGCTGTCCTGCTTGGTGACATATGATAGTTACACTAGGTACACAGTGCCCCAGCATTCAGCACAGTGCCAGGTGGCTGACGTGATCATTTAAAAGGCACCGCATTACCCTGTCTGGTAACAAATCAATAAATCAACCAACCAACCAACCAACCAACCAACCAACAAACTTTGCCAAAGGCCAAAGATAGTTTTATTAAAATTTACAAATGCATGGAACTTTTCCTGCATTCAGCGCATGATGTCATGGCGAAGATGACAGTAAGGAATAGTACCTGCCTTGAAGCTGCGTTTTAGTGTGTGCCTCTGTGTGTACTTGGTGGGAGGGGACAGATGCAAATGCAGTAGTATTATGAAACAATCCATGGAATCACAGAGGAAGAAAATTGACTAGTTTAGTTAGGGCCGTGGTCAGCAAACTGCGGCTCAGCCCATTGAGTGTGGCTTTTCCTAAGCCTTAGGAGTACCCTAATTAAGTTAATAACAATGTACCTACCTATATAGTTTAAGTTTAAAAAATTTGGCTCTCAAAAGAAATTTCAATCGTTGTACTGTTGCTATTTGGCTCTGCTGACTAATGAGTTTGCCGACCACTGCCTTAGGGGAATCTAGAAAGACTTCTTGGAAGAAACAGAGTTGAATTGAGCTTGAAGGAAGGGGAGGGGTAAATATTCTAAAGAAAGGGAATTCCTGAACAAAAGTAGATATCGATGGGATTAGAGAGCATATTTAGAAAAGGGCCAGAAGGCTCTCAAAGAGTCCAATGAGCTGTCTATCTTCACTGTGCAGCTGTGAGTGCCTCAGTAGCCAAAAATGCAGAACACGGTTAATACCTCCACAAGCACTAAGCATAGAAGTTTAATTACAGTGCTCCTCAAATACCACTTAACATTTTAATTTTAAAAAAATATATTTTATTGATTTTTTACAGAGAGGAAGGTAGAGAGATAAAGAGTTAGAAACATCAGTGAGAGAGAAACATTGATCAGTTGCCTCCTGCACACCCCCTATTGGGTATGTGCCCGCAACTAAGATGCATGCCCTTGACGGGAATCGAACCTGGGACCCTTCAGTCTGCAGGCCAACGCTTTAGCCACTGAGCCAAACCAGTCAGGGCACTACTTAACATTTTAAAAACACTAAATTACAAAACAAAGCTAAGGAGGCCCTACAAACTTCTGACTTTGATCTTCTAGAATAGTTCAATTAAAAAAAAATACTTACATATAACATATTTTTAAAAATTGTTCCAGAATCTCTGATTTTGAGTATTAATTAGAATAGGAGAAATGAATTCTAGAAAGTCAGGGAATTAACCTTTATGCATTTTGGTTGGGGAAATCCCTTCAGGTAACTCTGCTCCACATGGTAACTCAGGAATCCAGGCTCCTTTCAAGCACTGGCTCTGCTACCCATTAGAGCAGTGGTTCTCAACCTATGGGTCTGTGACCCCTTTGGTGGTTGAACGACCCTTTCACAGGGGTCGGCTAAGACCATCCTGCATATCAGATATTTACATTACAATTCATAACAGTACATTACAGTTATGAAGTAGCAACAAAAATAATTTTATGGTTGGGTCACAACATGAGGAACTGTATTTAAAGGGTCAGAAGGTTGAGAACCACTGCATTAGAGCCTCCTTGGGATCCTCTGCTGATTTTCTGCTTTTGGATGTCTAACCCAGCAGAGAGAAAGATCATGGCACCTTGCACAAAGGTTCAGAAGCCAGGCCTGGATAGGGTGCATATCAGATCCACCACATTGCATGAGTCAGAGCTAGTCTCATGGTCCCACCTACACTGTTACTGTAGATTAGAGAGACTGGGAAACATAGAGGAGCACCTGTGCATTCCTTTCCTATTGCTACTGTTAACAAATTACCACAAACTTGTGGCTTAAAACAACATAAATTTATTCTCTTACAGGATAGACGCCTCATCTGAGTCTCACTGGGCTAAAATCAACACATCTGCTCCCTTGCCATTTCCAGCTTCTAGATCAGGGGTCCTCAAACTACGGCCCGCGGGCCACATGCAAATACAAATATTGTATTTGTTCCCATTTTGTTTTTTTTACTTCAAAATAAGATATGTGCAGTGTGCATAGGAATTTGTTCATAGTTTTTTTTAAACTATAGTCCGGCCCTCCTACGGTCTGAGGGACAGTGAACTGGCCCCCTGTTTAAAAAGTTTGAGGACCCCTGTTCTAGAGGCTGCCCACATTTCTTGGCTGGTAGCCCCCTGAAAGCCAGCAACATTGCATCTCTTTTAAATGCTGATACTTAACCTACTGGATATTGCTTTGATTCTAAGAGTCAACGGTTATATTTTTGTGGTTGTATTATGTCCTCATATTTTCATATTTCCAAAGTTATATTACATATGGTACCTGGTTCCCTAAATTTGGGTAGAGCTTTACCAATATATTACCTCATAGTCCAGCCTTGAAATGAAAAGGCTCCCTGTGCACACACCATGAATAAGACATACTAGTCCTTGGACTGCCAAGGTGCCTTCCATCTGGAATGTTCCGTTATTCTCTGAGCCCTCTATCAGTGGTGTGCTGGAGGGAGCTTGCATTGGCTTTTAAGAGCCATTGTACACATCTATTCCCAACTTTGTGTTCAGTGACATCTCATTGGTAATTTGAAATGGTCACAGTGAGAGTATTTGCACCACAAAAAAATGGCAAATGCTACAAATGAGGACTTTAATTTTTTATTATTAGCTTACCACTGGCCCACATTGCTTTAAAATCATGGTCAGGATATATTTGGGGCAATGATTATTCTAACATACTGTTAGACATTATTGTTTTAGTTAGCCTTCAGGATCAAGAGATATTATGTCCTATGGCTTTCAGGAGACCCATCAACAACAACAAACACACCCACAATTAGCTTTCTAATTGATCAGTGCCTGTTTTCTCTGCTATAAGGACAGGAATATGCTTCCATTTTATTAATTGATGAATCCCAAGAAGCTAACAACACATGGTAGGTGCTCAATAAATATTTGTTGAGTAAATGAGTATGACTTCCCTGAAACAAGACCACTGTCTTTCTGGTTGGTGATTCTACCAAGCTTTCTCTATCATTAGTATTATAAATTCTCTATGGGAAAAGAGTTAAACTCCTCCCAATAATGCCTTCTTCTGCATTTTCACAATAATGTAGAAAATACCTATGTTATATAGTTGGCAATTATCTATATTATGATCAATCTTTTTTTTATTATATACATGTGTGACTCTTCCACTATCATAATAGCTTCAAAAATCAAAGGCAATGTTCTTGTTTTAATGTTTATTTCCCTTATAAGAGTAGTATTTCCTTTCTTTTTATTATTTATTCTCATGATGTGTTACATGGAAAGGACTTATCCTTGCTTAAGTGCAAGCCCATTTGCAACAGGTGGGATGGCCCAACATGCACTCCAAGTCTTACTCCCCTTGCGTCCTCAGCACTGGCGAGAGTTCCAGCTCAATACATGCTGTTGAAGGAACAGTGCTGACTCTGCCTTTGTAAATTCTGGAAGGACTTCAGCAAAGCTCACAGGAAGAAAAGCTGGAAATGCTCCTAACACTTTGCATGGTCTCCCTCCCACAGACATGTAGTAGCTTATAACCTTGGTATAAGCCACCTGTCACCTGTCACCTGTCACCTGTCACCTGTCAAAGCAAATCTTGATTAAAGAGACTTATGTCAGGGGCCCACCTAAAACTTCATTTTGACAGAAGCTGTGTGTCTGAGTGAGGCTGACCATGTCCTTGGCCGTGGCTGTCCCATCTTGTGACTCAGAAATAACCTGAACTCCTCTGACGTAACAAACTCTGAGAGGCTCTGTTGACCTGACTGACAAATTGTTCCAAGACGGTCTAAGAAGCCCGGACAACATATAATTGACACATGGGCAGCCAGGATCAGATAAATAGCTTTCCTTGAGTTTTGCTTTTATCCTGAAAACCTGGGCCTTGAGGAAAACATGCTTGGAGTATACTTTGGCTGCTTGCTAAAGAATTATATTTCTGCCCTGGCTGGTTTGACTCAGTGGATAGAATGTTGGCCTGCGGACTGAAAGGTCCCAGGTTCGATTCCAGTCAAGGGCACATGCCTAGGTTGCTGGCTTCATCCCCAGTAGGGGATGTGCAGGAGGCAGCCAATCAATGATTCTCTCTCATCATTGATGTTTCTATCTCTCCCCTCCCTTCCTCTCTGAAATCAATTTAAAAAAATATTTTTTTAAAAAAAGAATTCTATTTCTAATGTCTTAAAGGCTTCTAGCTGCAGGCATAAGGACAAGTGCCACTATATTGCACCCACTATGAAATAAACAGCTACACCACAAGAGGCCAGCACACCCTGAACTGATTTTCTGTGGAAACTCCCTAGGGATCCAGAGTTGCATAAAACTCAACAGAAAAAAGACAGCCCAACTCCATCTAAACCTTCTTTACCCAGCACAGGAGTTTGTAATCTTTGAATTTTCCAGTTGTTGCTTACAGAATCAATCTACCATGCAGATGCTGTGCAGAAAATAGTTTTTACTGGTGTATGAGGCAGCTCCTTCAGGGATAGTTAGAGGTCAGAGAATTGTATGTTCCAGAACCCTATGTCTTGAGTTTTGAGGTTAGTTGGCTAAGACACCAGGCAACATTTAAGGTGGAATATATACTTATGTGTGTATTATGTATTTGTTTATATTATGTACTATGGGACAGAGGATCCCTGTTCCAGAGGACAATGGGAATGATGCTGCCTCCTAGTGGGAGAGAGTGGAAAATTGAAACAGCCTTTAGAATAGAAGGGACGAATTGGAGAGGATCTTAGACCCCAGATAAACTATTTTCTCTGCCTTTGAAGAATCTAACTTTTTGCAATGCAAAGATCTCTAAAACTCAGCCTCTCTTGGTAGCCCATTCAAACCTACCAAGCAACTTTTTTCCCTTGATTGATTTCAGAGGGAAAGGGAGAGGGATAGAGAGATAGAAACATCAATGATGAGAGAGAATCATTGATCAGCTTCCTCCCGAGCCCACAACCCAGGCATGTGCCCTGACTGGGAATCAAACCATGACCTTCCAGTTTATAGGTCTACACTCAACTACTGAGCCGTGCTGGCCAGGCAAGATAGAAAGAAAGATAGATAGGTAGATAGATAGATAGATAGATAGATAGATAGATTTTTTTTTTACTACTTCCTATGTGCTCAAACATGTATCTGGAATTAGAGAAGATACCAATAAAATTTTAGGCAGGATTTTTTTCCCTCAGAAGATGAGAGGACAGCTTGTACCTTAGAGTAATTAGGAATAAGCAAGTCTTCATCAGTGTAGCTCAGTCAACAGCCTAATCTTCCTTTGGTCCTCTCTGTCCACTTTCAGAATTCAAAGATTTTCATAATCTTGTTTCCTACTCTTAGGCCAGTGAGCCACATTTCTTGTCAATTCTCTCTTAATTCTGTTTCAGGCACTCTTGGAGCTGGCGTTAAGGGTGGGACCCTCAGGGAGCCCACCTCTAAGACTTTCTAACACATTACTAGAAATCCAGCAAGGCAGAGAGAACAGAATTATCACAACTCATAAAGGAGAGGCCATTATGTGAGGGCCTGTGATAAATGGCTAAGATTGGGGAATGATGTCCCCAGGGCATGATTACATAACAGTAGAAGATTTCTAAGTTGCTTTGGATCAGGATGACATATGAACAATTCCAGATAGAGGAGAATCAATCGAAATGTAAAAGATGCTCAGAAATGAAGATTCCATGATCAGTATCTAATACCATCTAATAATATAATTTTTTTCTTAAAGACAGTATTAATCGAGTACATATTAACAGCTGGGAATAGTAGTAAGCCTTTTATATTTATTGTCCTAACTTACAAAAGCTTTTTGAGTCAGGAATCAAAACAATCCATTTTACAGATGAGAAAACTGAGGTTCATAGAGATTAAGTTACTTGATCAAGTAAGTAGCAGAGTCTAGATTCAACTCTGGTATGTCTATACCTCTAAGGTTCAGATGATCTGCTATGCTTTAAGCTATACTGCCGCACCTGAACATGCTATAATGCTATAGTTCATACCTGTTTCTTTGTATTTGCTTCTGGCATATTCACCAGTTTTACTCAAAACCCTCTGTTTGCCCAGAGCTCTAGAATGACCAGACCAACCCTGTGCGATGGAAACATAATGTGAGTCACGCTTGTCATTTTAACTTTCTAATTAGCCACGCTTTAAAAAATAAAAAGAAATGGGTAGAATTGATGTTAATAATATATTTTATTTAATTCAATACAGTGTGGAGAAAAAGTAGGTTTATGACTGTTCATATGGAAAATAATATAATTAATCAATAATGATACAAGA
>NW_006284340.1:394897-398768 GCF_000327345.1 Myotis davidii | reverse complement strand
AGGAAAAAGTAAAAGGAATAAACTCCACAATTTCCTTCTATAACTAGTGGTCAGCTCAGTTGCCTAAGAGCAGGTGAGAAGCTGAGTGATGGAATCTACATCATTGCGGAGCTTGTATCAGGTATCCTTATACTTTTAGAGGGGTGCTGGACACAAGATCAGGGAGCTCCAGATCCCTGGCCAGAGGGTAGCCCATGAAGCCAGCTCACTGAGTGCCCCCCATAGGGCCACCATCATCTCCCAGCCTCACTTCTCCTGACATTCACTCTCACACCAGCTCCAGTTTGAAAGGCAAGGTGCATAAGCTAGCCCCAAGGAGCACAGCACCGGCTGTCCTCCTCACACTGATTCTGACATCTGGAGAGCAGAGAGAAACCTCAGACTGCCCCTTCCCCACCCCCATGGAGAATCCTCCACCAAGGAGTTTTCAAACTTTTGCACACATCAGAATGCTCCGGAGAGCTTGTTAAAACTCAGGATTGCTATGCCTCTCCCCAAGATTTTCTGATTCAGAAGGTCTGGGCTACGGCCAGGGGATGTGCATTTCCAACAAGGTCTCCCGTGATGAGGAGGCTGCAGGTCGGAGGACCACACTTCGAGAACCAGGGCTCAACCTAAAGAATCAATATATGATCCAACAGCAAAAAGAAATATAAGAAAAGGCTCCTTTTCCACCTTTAATGAGACAAATATGATTTGTACATAATTGATGTGTTGAATTTCCCCTGCCCCCCATTATTTCCTCTAATCCAGGAAGGATGAAGTGATCATAATGAGAAAAGACTGGGAGAAAGAAATGAAGGGGGCAGAAAGGCTGGAGGGAAACAGGAAGCAAGATGGTGATAGGGCAGAGGATCATGTGACATCTGTACGCAGGAAGGGAAAGGGCAGCAAAGCCTCCCTTTGCTGGAACCACCCAGTCCCCCTTGGCTGGGACAGACTGAAGGCAAGTTTGCTCCTCATGCTTTCAACCGGGTCACAGAGGCATCTTACACAGGTATTATTTTCCTCTTTGCTTTTTGAGGGGAAACTAGGTGAACCACGAGTGACAGTGGGCAGTAGCAGACACATCAAGGGTCTCGGTTATCCCTCTTATTCATCGCTCACCTTCAGGGCACCTGGTTGAAAAGGAGAGGCAGTGAGACTTGCTGAGTAGCAAGCAGCTGGCGATTTGGAATGCATCTTTGGAGAGGCACACTGAGCCTGGCTCAGAACTTCCAAGAAAACGCAGTGGGAGGGGAGGAAAAACAGTGCAATGCCATGACCATGCCTTGTAGGGCCCGCTTCGGCCTTGCTGAATCGCCTGGAGATTGCATTCCAGCTGCACTGCCGTGACCCAATGTTCCAGTAAACAAGGAGGGGATGGGGTGGACAGACCTCAGATCAGGCTACCCTGGAGCTTTTAAAATAGAGCCCAGGGGGCTGGCTGGGTGGGGCCAGAGTTGCGGGAGTTGCCTTTTTTCATTTCCTGGACCAGGGAGGCACACCCACACCTCCTACTGACAGACATATACACATTCTCGCTTCCAGTGGGACTTGGATGAATTCCCAAAACTCAGATGGTCTCTGGTACAATGGTCAGGAATTGGTGACCTCCTTTTAGGACACTTCCCAAGGAGCCCAGAGCAGGAGAGTGTGCACAGGAGACACTGACCTCAGGCCGTCGGGCCACTGACGAATGGGTCCACTCTCTAAGCAATATTTCCGCCTTCCAGAAGGACAGACAGAGTGGCAGCCAAGCAGCACAGTCACTCGGTCCATTTCCCCCTTTGATTTCACGGCATAAAACAACTGACTGATGATCCTGTGATTCCTCGGGCTTATGCTCCCCTCCCTGCCTCACCCCACACCCTCCTATTTTCTCCTGTCTCCATTTCTATTCCACCAGCCAGCAGATGGGCCTAAGTAGTAGTCAGAGGGGCTTAGTGGAAATATGAAGAGAGCAAAGTTCTGAAAGTTTCTTCTCTGAGTGTCCATCTGCCTGGGGAAATTCAGGGCTTGGTAGCCCAAAAGGCATAGTTTCTTCTTCCCAACACATAAATGTGTGAGTGATGCTCTATATTCCATATGACTAGGTGACTAAAGAATTTATCATCCACACTGGGACATCTCTGAGAAAAAAAGGGGGGGGCGTGCTACTGAAAACCATTCTGGGATAAAGCCGTTAAATAGGGCATAGGGTCACCTGCATGACTAGTGGGTGCGTTTCCACCCTGCATATCACCCCACCTTCTACAGCCCCGCCCTGCCTGACTTCCTTCTCTGCTGTGACTGACCCGACCCTTTCCTTTACTGAACTTGGCCTACTCTTCATTCATGTCCTTGTTTAACAGTGCTCCTCTGGCAATAACTGCATCTCTATTTTGAAGCAGGGAAAAGGCAGGTTTTAAAAATCTCCCACGTAAAAGCTGTATGACTCCTTCATTTAAGCTCTGGGCAGTGTGTTTCAACAGTCTCTGGAGCTGGTTTTCAGTTCCAGAGACTTGCTCCATTCAGAAATTTGGTGGCCAGTGTGTACTGTCAGATTTTACTCACCAAATGGTCACACTCCAGTTTTTGGACAAGCAAAACAGCATGAAAAATGATGATTGCTTGAGCACTCATGGCAGAAAAAAAAGCCTTCCTCTTACTATTTCCTTAATAATAATGACAACAGTTCTGGCCTCCTTTCTGTCTCTCCAGGGTGCTTAAAGCACGGTGCATATTATGTCTAACGTTTACAGCCACCCTGGAAAGCCTCAGTCATCCTCACTTTACCGACTGGTGCTGTAAGTTGAGGCCAGAAAGGGGATGTACCAAGTACTGGTATTGTCCAGACCCAGATCTACCTGATCCCAGAGCCCATGCCTGCATTTCGCCAGGTCATGTACCTGCCTTTATAAAACCTTGGACCTACTTCCCCATTTCCTTAATAATAATGACAACAGTTCTGGCCTTTCTGTCTCTCCAGGGTGCTTAAAGCACCATGCATATTATGTCTAACGTTTACAGCCACCCCGGAAAGCCTCAGTCATCCTCACTTTACCGACTGGGGCTGTAAGTTGAGGCCAGAAAGGGGATGTACCAAGTACTGGTATTGTCCAGACCCAGATCTACCTGATCCCAGAGCCCATGCCTGCATTCCACCAGGTCATGTACCTGCCTTTATAAAACCTTGGACCTACTTCCCCAAGGGCGGTGGGACCTTATACCTCGTATGAGGTTAGCACTCGGTAAATGGTTTTTTATACGGCTCCTGTTGCCAATGCTCCGGATTGGTGTTAAGTTCTACCTCCAAAATCAACTAGCCCGAGAGCAATAGAAACAGAGATGCTGGAGATAGAAGGACCTTAGCAGTCACCTGGTCCACCATTTTCATTTGGGGAGGAACTTGAGTTTCAGCCGAAGTTCATTGGTTTGCCCAAGGTTCTAGTCTTCAACTAAGGAATTTATTGGATAAAGCACTAGAAAGAACTTTGGCTTTGGAGTCAGACAAATGCAGATTTGAATTCCATTTGCAAGGTAGAAGGACTCACAAGTAACTCGATTGGATTCTGCCTCATTTCATCTGCGGCACTGAGCTGATAGAGCCGATCTCCCAGGATGGTGGGAGGACTAAGCAGGATAATGTACATCAGGTACTCCGTAAGCACTGGTCGCCCACTTTCCCCTCACATCCTTAGACCACTCTAGGGCAGGTTAGAACAGGGGCAGCCCCGCCCTAACCGGTTTGGCTCAGTGGACAGAGCGTCAGCCTGCGGACTGAAGGGTCCCAGGTTCGATTCTGGTCAAGGGCATGCGCCTTGGTTGCGGGCACATCCCCAGTTGGGGGTGTGCAGGAGGCAGCTGATCGATGTTTCTAACTCTCTATTCCTCTCCCTTCCTCTCTGTA
>NW_006284340.1:384068-394594 GCF_000327345.1 Myotis davidii | reverse complement strand
AATGCCCCAGGGGAGGTAGGATGGACTTTTCTAGGAATAATTAGGGTGAGGTTGCGTGGGGTCTGAGAGAGGACTATGGCATTGTGCTTGCAATTCTCCCAGATGGCTTGTGGAATGGAGAGCACTGGCAAGTACCATCAGCGGAAGCCAAGTACGTGACCCTATTTAACAAACAAAAACAGCGAAAACAGCAGAGAAATTTGTTTGGAACTATGAAATACATAAGTACTGGGCCTAGGCTTTTGTCGCCTTGCCTTTTTTTGTACGTGACCCTATTTAACAAACAAAAACAGCGGAACAGCAGAGAAATTTGTTTGGAACTATGAAATTCATAAGTACTGGGCCTAGGCTTTTGTCACCTTGCATTTTTAGTGTCTGGCAGAGCTAATGAATTGAAAAATATTTAATTAATGAATCAATGACATAAGATTGAGAGTTCTCCAGCATAGGAAGTATTCAAGTAATAGTGCCTGCATGCTGACCTTCCTACCCATTCATCCTGTTTCTAAAACATATGCATTCTGTTAATTTGGAGGATAGAATACCTTACTGAAAGTCTAATCTCAAACATCAGTTGCTATTAAAAACTTAGCTGACAGTTATCACACAAATATTTGGTTAAGAGAGTCTGAGAGGCATGATATCTATCCACATGTCTATATATTCTTTTTTAAAATTGATTTCAGAGAGGAAGGGAGAGGGAGAGAGATATCGAAACATCAAGGATGAGAGAGGATCATTGATCAGCTGCCTTCTGCACACCCCACCCTGGGGATCGAGTCCGCAACCTGGGCATATGCCCTAACCAGGCTGGCCAGACCAGTGCCACATAACCACCCTCAAGCAAAGAAGGCGGGGCATGTAGTTTTCTTTCTATTCTTTTTTAAAATTGATTTCAGAGAGGAAGGGAGAGGGAGAGAGATATTGAAACATCAAGGATGAGAGAGGATCATTGATCAGCTGCCTTCTGCACACCCCACCCTGCGGATCGAGTCCGCAACCTGGGCATATGCCCTAACCAGGAGTTGAACCATGACCTCCTGGTTCATAGATCGACGATCAACCACTAAGCCATGATGGCCAGGTTCTAAGTATACTTAACATACCATAGAACTACTTTCACTATATTTATGCTTCAGCATAGGATTTTTTTTTTGCTTTTATCAAAAATTGTCATGAAAACTATAAATTCCACCTTTTCATTCATTGTGAAGTTGTTAAGGAGGACCTTGTATTACTTAATACTTCCTCTTAGATAAAAAGAAGGATCCCATTTTATTCCTTCTCTCCCTCTCTCTTTTCCTTTTATTCTTTTGGTTTCTTTTTCTTTTCTTTGCCCTTCATTATAGTTTCCAGAAAGTCTTGATCAAGTTTTATATTTAATTTCAGCCTCTGCCTCCACCTTTTCATTCATTGTGAAGTTGTTAAGGAACCTTGTATTACTTAATACCTCCTCTTATTTTATTCCTTCTCTCCCGCTCTCTTTTCCTTTTATCCTTTTGGTTTCTTTTTCTTTTCTTTACCCTTCATTATAGTTTCCAGAAAGTCTTGATCAAGTTTTACATTTAATTTCAGCCTCTGCCTTACTTCTTATGATGATTGGAAATTGGGTTTCTATTTCTTAATTCTACATCCCTACTTACCTCCTTATTTTGGTAATCTTAATGTTTCTGTTACATAAAAAACATTTAAAATAGGAGAATATGCCTAAATTCAATTAAATATATTTTTCTTATGCCCCCAGGTACTTAACTGCTTTGGATGGTGAGCAGTGAGGACAGGCCAGTCAAATGGAAAGTTAGGATGAAAGGCTTGGTCATCGCTGATTTATGTGTGATTCAGAGCCACTTCTAATGAACCTGCTCTAAATAAGGCAGGTGTGTTCTCTCTTCTTACCAGATTTATCCTTTAAGAGCATGGGAGGAAGAGTCAGGTTCCTTGAACTCTAGCACCTAGTGGCCTCTAACTAGCTATTAACTGGGGGTAGATCTCTACCCCTTCCTGGAACTCAGTTTCTTCATCTCTGGTAAAAAGTTGGATAGAGAAATACTGAGTCCATTTCAGCTCTAACTCCCTATGAGTCTCTAGCTTCTTCTACTACTGAAAGAGTGGTCCCTGCCCTCAACAAGCTTAGATTCTTTGAAGGAGATAGAATATAAACCTGCCGTATTTGTAAAGAATTATATATGTACAAGTATATCTGCATACTGAAAGCCCAAGTTTGCTAATCAATACCTGATTGAGATAGAAATATTTGCCTCTTGTTTTCTTTCTTTAGGATGATAATCTAAACTAATTTGAATAAAATTAGAATTTCATAATTAATTATCCTAAGTCTTTTTATTTTAAGGTTATAAGAAACAAACAAAAGAACCTCTATTGTTTCTATTGTTGGGTCTGAGCATTCTTGTTAGGTGAAGTGTGTCCTGCATATACAGGATGAGAATGATGAGGACTTGGACAAATAATCTGAGTTCTAGTTGAGATAATCTGTCAAAAGGATAATTTAGAATGAAAACAGTTTGAAAAGTGCATGGGGAAACATACTCTCCTACACTGACCGTAGATGCATAAATCTATATAAGCTTTTGAAAGGAAACAGCTAAAGCTTTAAAAATATGCATTACTAATGCTTAAGCAATTTCACTCCTGGGAATGTATACTATAGGTCAGTGATGGCGAACCTTTTGAGCTTCGCGTGTCAGCATTTTGGAAAACCCTAACTTAACTCTGGTGCTGTGTCACATATAGAAATTTTTTGGTATTTGCAACCATAGTAAAACAAAGATTTATATTTTTGATATTTATTTTATATATTTAAATGCCATTTAACAAAGAAAAATCAACCAAAAAAATGAGTTCGCGTGTCACCTCTGACACGCGTGTCATAGGTTCGCCATCACTGCTATAGGTCATCATAACTGCAAACAAAGATCTAGCATAAGGTACCCCGCCTGCATGGCTCAGTGGTAGAACCTCAACCTATGAACCAGAGGTCTTGGTTTGATTCACAGTCAGGGCATATGTCCCTGTAGGGGGCATGCAGAAGGCAGCAGATCGATGATTCTCTCTTATCATTGATGCTTCTATCTCTCTCTCTTCCTCCCTCTCTGAAATCAATAAATATAAAGATATAGCAAACGGCTGTTTCTCACAACTTTATAAAAATAAAAAAAGTTTAAATCTAAATGTTCTAAACTAGAAGATGATTTTAGGTGGCATAAGGGATAATCTTTTAATATGTAAGTACTTATTTAACATTAATTCAAAATATACTAGTTTTCCATTTATGTTAGTAATATAAAATTTTATTTTAAAATAAATTTAAGGAAAGTCAGATAGGTGGAATTTGAATGAATACATTGTGGGAAAATCGTGTGATGACAGAAATTTCTGTAGTAGGTAGGCTTGACCTTAAGCTCTCTAAAGTTCTTTCAACTTTGAGATGCTCTGATTCTATAACAATGGCTCTGTGTCTGTGGCATTGGCTCTCTGCCCTCTAAAAATGAATCGTGCACTTGGGCAGACAGAAGATGCATCTTCAAAGATACCCAGAGAGGTGAAGCTGTGTGCGTTAATATCCCCCATTTGCTCCTTCCACAGCAGTCACACCAGCTCCCTTGCTATTCCTGGTCCACTAATGATCCTTTCTACCTCAGGGACTTATATTGTTGGTTCTTTGGTGAGGGAGGTTTCCCCCAGACATTTGCACGGCACCTCCTCAGCGAGGTCTTCCCTCTAAAATGGCTCCGTCACCACTCCTCACTCTTATCCTACTGTATTGTTCATTTCTCATTTGTTTCTCTCCTCATAGAATATCAGCTCCATTGAGCATAAAACGCTGTCTTATTCATCACTGGATCCCTTGGGGGTGTCTGGAGGCAAAGACCCTAAGGCAGAATTATGCCCAGTGTGTTTAAGGCTCAGCAAGGAGGCCTGTGTGAATAAACTGGTGTTGAGGAAGAAGAACCTAGTAGGATTCCCAGGGTGTTTGTTGTTTTTTGACACAGGTACCTGAAACATAAGAGAACCTGCTGACCACTACCTGCTTTCACCAGTCTTCATGGAAAGGAAAAGTGCAGCATAAGGAAATCTGATAGTGCCTCTCCTGTTGCGAAATCATGGACAGGAAATGGGCATTTGGTTGTCACTGAGGATCATTTCATCTCATATTCCAGTTGAAACTAACGACCTTGGAAGAGGATAGGAGATATTGGAAGGAAACTGCTAGCTTCATAAACAAGTTGAAAAACGAGTTTGATTTTCCTGGACCGTGGCTTATAATAATAGAGCAACAGACTCTTGGCAATAGGCAGAACAGGAAGAGAGATTTGGCAGGAAGTTCATCAACTGATCAAGGGAGCTTTACCTTAATATTTGATGTGGAGGGAGAAAAGATTCAGATAAAACTGATAACTCAATATGAAGGGAAGCTCGGGAGTTAAGCAGGAAGAACAATAGTGGTGAAGATCTCCAGAAAACAAGAGGATAAAGGTTTGGTAGCAAAACATATGACCTCAGATCTGAGCTAAGCATAGATAATAAAAGTGAAGATGATCATTCCTTTTTGTTGTTGTTAATCCTCACCTGAGGAGATTTTTCAGTTGATTTTTATTTTTAATTTTTAGAGAGAATGGAAGGGAGGGGAAGAGACACAGAGTGAGATACATCAATGTGAGAGAGGCATATCGATTGGTTGCCTCCCACACATGCCCCGACCAGGGCCAGGGACCCAGCCTGCAACGAGGTTGTGCCCTTGACCAGAATTGAACCAGGACCATTTAGTCTGTGGCCAATGCTCTATCTACTGAGCCAAACCAGCTAGGGCGAAGGTGATCATTCTTATAAAAAGGAAGTCATGCTTTTATAAAGAAGAATTAGACTTTTTGGAAAGTGACTCAAAGCTAGAATATATTCTGTGCCATTGTTGGGGCGGGTATCACCCGAGAGAGCATCCAGTGCCCAAAAGAAGTACAACTAATTCAAAGGTTAAAAATTTGCAATATATAGGGTGAGGCAAAATGAGGTTTATAGTTGTGAGTACATGAAAGACAGAGTTTATTCTTGTATTATTATTATTTATTAATTATTGCATTATAAATTTTCCATACAAATAACTGTAAACCTACTTTTGCCCCACCCTGTATAATAGAATTATCTGCACCTTTAGAGACATATGTGAAGCAGAGAATAGACACTTTGGGGTGAGGATTAATTGAATGCTAAAATATAGAAGCATTTCAGAACGTGACGGACATTTTGCAAATACAGATTAGAAAACTAACATAATAAGATACTTAATAGCAATAGAGAAGAGAATTTGAACACCAGGAAGCCTAATACTTCACAAATAATAATAATAATCTGGCCAATTCTTTCTTTTTTGAAGAAAGCAAAAGAAGTAGCTTGAGGAAATGATGCTCTGTATTCAATCCTAATGTACAAGGGTGATAAAAAATGATAGTGAAAAAAAGGATAGTGTACATTTATTGAGACCTTTATAAAAGTTAACATGTATTGAGTGCTCACCATGTCTCAAACATCACTTCCTTTAGTCCTCTGAGATTCCTATGCAGCTATCCCCATTTTACAGATGAGGAAACTGACAGTTAAAGAGGTTAACTAGTGCAAGGTTACTTAGCAATAAAACCCTGGTCTACCTGACTCCCATGCCCATATTTTTAGCCAGGCCTCTTAAGACTGATGAAAGGTAACGATGCCATTTTAAAGAAAGAGAATTCTAGGAAGAACCAGTCACACGTGTTAAACTTTAGGAAAGTGGATGTCATAAAATAAATAGAAAAGAGAGACTGAGTCTATGGCCAAGGACTCCAAAAGACAGGACATCTCAAGGGACTTGAAAGATTATTTTTTAAATCACATTTTTATTAATATAGTCATAAGTCATCCAACCTGCTGTGCATGTGTGCATAGCCATGCCAAAAATAATACATGGAAAATAACAATTTGGCTGTTCAGGACACTTAGATTTTAAAAAGATGAGCACAAAAGATGGAACAAAAGGCCCCAAAAGACCAGTGTAAGAAAAAGCTGAGACTTACAAAAAGCCTAAAGACAACAGAAATTTTTGTTTTAGTTGTGTTCAGAGTAGGAAGAACAAGAAAAAAAAAACGAAAGCTAACTGCTTGAGGCAGATGGTGTAAGACTGTAAACAGGACGAAAGAGCTGGGTGCCAACACGGTATCATTTAGAACAAGTCTCATCAAACTCTCATTTGCTTTTTTGATGGTATTACCCAACAGGTCATGTAAAGTAATTGCTCTGAGCAAAACATTTACCAAAGCTCTCGTAATACTCTCATGGGCAAGATAGGAAAACCAAGGTAACTTCCTAACTCCCTAAGCAACTAAGCCCATAATGTAGTCTTCAGTGGACTACATTAACCTGAAGGCCAGGCGTGCCCTGTGTTCTGTCCTCTTCAACACCTGAGTATGAAATTTAGCTTGAGAACTCAAATGATCACATCCACAGACGACCCGAAGCTGAGCAGGATGGATGCCTGATATGTATGTTAAATGACAGATTCAAGTGGCAGAAATCTGACAGGCTGAGGCTAGCAAGATGGGGTTTGATGTAAATCTATGTAAATAATCCTGCTGTCAGAAATCACTGAAACTAGTACCTGACGTGAGATGTTTGACTTCACGGTATTCACTTGAAAAGGACCCGGGAATATTGACTCACACACAACAAGAAATGGACAAAGACAGGGCCTACCAAAGGCCTACCATCTTTGGCTGTATTCATGGAAATATGATGTCCAGATAAAAAGTGGAAGTATTTTACTGTATCCATAGTATACATGCCATATTTGGAGAAATGTGTTTTTAATCCAAAGAACAAATTATAAAAGGATCTTAAACAAATAAAAGGAACCATTGATAGCAAAGGTTAACCATGGTATACTGGGTTCAGAAAACACACTGGTGGAAGAGATGAAAATTACTAGCTTTGTTAAAACAAGAACCCTGAAGGAATTCTGATACCAAAGGCTCAGCTCCTTGGAAAGTCCATCTTCTTACTCTCTTCACGTTGCCCTGTGTATTGTCTTTGTAGTATTCACTGCTATCTGAAATTCCCTTGCTTCTTTACTGTCAATTTCCCCTTCATAGACTATAAGATTCACAAGAGAAGGGGCCTGGTCTGATCACTGTTTTATCTGCAGCACCTAGAACAGAGCCCAACACAACAATAGGTGCCAAAAGAAAGGAGCGGATTGTCTGAACACAACATTCAGAGGACCTCCCTCATGTCAGGGGGATGGGTCCCAACTTGTCTCTGCGGCCTACCTTTCAGCAGGGGATACGGGGCAGGGCAGGTGGTTAGAAGAGCCCATGGGGATGAAACATCTCACTCTATGCAGAGGGACTTGTATGCAAAGGTTTCTGCTGGCCACTGCTGAAGCTTCGGGCAGGTCTGGACACATGGAAAGAAATGGTGGGTCAGGCTGGGAAGAAGTCAAATTTGCATGGACATTAAAGAGCCTGGCGGGCAAAAAAAAATTCCACAACCTCCAGCTGAGCCCCTTCATGGACTTCCGACTTATCTGGGCATGCCGAGTGATTCAGGGGGGCGGTCAGTCAAAAATTTACTTGCTGGTGAGGATATGGAGAAACTGGATCACTCCTGCATGCTGGTAGCAATGTATAATGATACAGCCACTCTAGGAAAGTTTGGTAATTTCTTATCACAGTAAACATGCAACTACCACACAACCCAGCAATGGCACCTCTGGGCATTTGTCCCAGTGAAATGAAACTTATATTCACACACAAAAAAACCCCCCAACAACCCTGTAAATTAGCAGTTTGTTCATAATAGTCAAAATTTGGAAACAATCTAAATGTCCTTCAACAGGCAAATGGTTAAACTGTGGCACATCCATACTGTGAAATACTACTCAGTGATGAGAAGGACTGAACTTGTGATAAAACAACTTCAGTGACTCTCCAGGTAATTAGGGAATTTGGGGTTGCCAGGAATCAGGGACGGGGGTGGTAGGGGGTACATGAAAACTGACACCGTTTTTAAATGAACCTCTGTATGACCCTACAATGACAGTCGCCCTGCTGTGGGTGCCTCTGACACAACGCAATTCCACAAGGAGGGAGCCACTGTCCCCCACTCTGCCACAGACCACCACATAGCCTTGAAACAGGCACCGAAAGAAACTGCTGGGCCTGGTGTAGTCACAGGGGAGAGAGCAGCTCTGAGAGAAAAGAGCAGTGTTGGTGGGTCCTGGGGATTGGCCCACAATTTGATGACCTTCATAGGGCCCAGCAGAACTGGGCATTCACCAGCTGCGAAACTTCCGTGAGTGGCCTTGTTCTTGAACACAGGTGAGAAACCTCTTAATGACCCCAGAACTAGTTAGTCAAGGGGGAATTGTCAGGAATCTGAACTCTTGCATACACAAGTGAAAACCAGAATCAGGTAACTTGGACTACAAATTTTTGTTTAAATTGGTGTATCCTTATATCATATGGGTCCTGATTTTTCACTAGGGAGCTGGATTTGGGATCAGAGACCCTCAACCCCAAGCTTCGGGTTTATTGCCCTAAACTGGTATCACCGTGTCTGCTCTGCTTACTTTACAAGGCTGCTACTTTGAGAATTATATGAAATGATGTCTATGAGAAAGCTTTTTAAATTGTCAAATACTATACCCCTGCAATTTTTGGTATCAGTCGTTTAAGAGTGCTTCCTCATCGCCACTGCAACTTCCTTCCTATCATCTCATCTTCTAGAAGCCGCCTAAGCTCCAAGCCTGACTTTCTGAGCCCCCTCTCTGTGGTATTTCAGGTCCGGTGTGACCCAGGACTGTTTGAGGCGCACATCTACCGTAGTCTTTGTCTTTCGGACATTGCCTAAGAGTTGTCCTGGGAACAGAATCTGCTACAATTCCCTGCATGCCTGCCCAGGGCTCTGCTAGGGTGTGATCATGGACGTTGGGTTAACTGTGGAGGGAGAGGAGCCAATCACCCAACGGCTAGGAATTAGAAAAGTTGCTCCATAATTAAGCTCCTGTTTGCCCAATTTATAACATTTTACAGGTCCCAACGCGTGGAAATTAAGGGGTGGGAATGAATCCTGGAAATGAGGGAGCTGAAAGCCAGGAAGTCAGAGTCCCTGGGTCTGGCACCCACTCCTCAACGGAACCCTGCTTCCACCGCTCCCTGGGCAGATGCTGCGGGTTGTTGGTGCTTCCTGCTCCCACGTCCAGCTGGGGGAACAGAGCCAGCTCCTCCTCCAGGCTTGCGGTAGGCAGGGCAAGAGCAAACAGAGATGCCCTGCCCTTTGTTCCAGCAGCTCTGGGAAAGATTCCGTTCCAAGGAAAGTTGGAAAATGAACTGATTCAGAGTCACAGATTGACTCAGCCACTTACTGGCTGTGGGGACTCTGGCTTCAAGCTACTTCTTTGAAACAGGAGTATCTGCTTTGCCTATCTGGATCAGTTGGGAGCTTTTTGGAGTTTTTAAAAAATGAAAAAAGTCTGTTGTAAACTGTGAAGCGGACCAATGCAAATAACATTTCTTTTCTGTAGGGTCCCCAGGTTCCCAGTGAGGGAAGACCAGCTATACTAGTAACTAGTTAATGAGAGCAACTTCCCATTTAGAGACAGGAACTCTCCTGAGTCCTTCAGCTGAACAAAGGTCTTGTTTCAGCATCAAGAGAGCGTTCAAAAACACACTGGGAGTCCTAGCCTTTTGTATTTGCACATAAACTTTTAAATTGTAGCAGAGGAAAATTATTTTAATCCATGAAAAGACAGATCACTTCATGGACATTAAAGGAAGCACCAAGTAAAGGCAAACGCGAGGTTTTCAGATGCTGGGAAGAGGGGGAGAGAGTGCATTCCGTGCAAAGCCAGGTATGTGTGTGAACTATGGCAACCAGAAGCAGGGGTGGAAAAGCTGAGAATGGGATGGAAAGGATCCAGCTCTCTGCTGCAGGCTGGGGCTGCTCCACTCACTCACTTCACTCATTCATTCATTTGTTCATTCCGTCATTTACTGAGCATCAGCTCTGTGCTAGTGGATCAGACCAGGATAAGGCAAGGTTTCCGATCGTGAGGCATTCTCAGCAAGGAGGTGTTGCTGTTGAGAAGTCTGGTGGGACCCAGGGAGAGAGCTGCCTGAGAATGAGTGCAGGCACTTGCCCCAGGTTGGCTGGAACCTTGGCTCAGGGAGCTTCCCAGCTGCCAGCAGGAACAAGTCCCATAAAGGAATCTGAATGTCTCAGGGCGTGCGATGACTCAACTGGACACTAAAACAGAAGTTGCCTTTGCAAACATGCACATTTGGGGTTCCTAAATCATGATTATTTGAAAAACAGGCCACTGCAGATTTGAGGCAGGGTCCCTGAACATAGTAAGGAATCTAGAGGTCGTGACCCCTGACCAAGGTAGAAAGCAGACACCACCTTGGACTTCCAAGCCCTAGGTATAATTAGCCATCTCCTTTTCTGGGCTTCCACAGGCCTGGGCCCATAGCACTTTTCAGCAT
>NW_006284340.1:382012-383022 GCF_000327345.1 Myotis davidii | reverse complement strand
CTTATTTTTTTTTAAATATATTTTATTGATTTTTTTTTACAGAGAGGTAAGGAGTGAGATAGTTAGAAACATCGATGAGAGAGAAACATCAAACAGCTGCCTCCTGCACAACCCCCACTGGGGATGTGCCTGCAACCAAGGTACATGCCCTTGACTGGAATCAAACCTGGGACCCTTGAGTCCACAGGCTGACGCTCTATCCACTGAGCCAAACTGGTCAGGGCTAGAGTCCATCCTCTTAACCACTATTATACCAGTCGTCACTGAGTCTTGCATGCCTAACCCAGCACGTGGCCACGCCTACTAAGCGAGTGTGAGAGGAGTTCATTCATCATGAGTTTAAACAGAAAATTAAACCGAGAATCCTGTGGCCTAAAATGTCTTCCCTTTCTGGGTCTGATCCAAGTTGGGAAGGCAGGAGGCTGATGATGAGGAACATGGAGGAGGTGTGGCCATGTGGGTGGGTGAGGCAGAGCTGTGTGTGCAAGTCCAGCAGGGAACTGGGGCCAGAAAACAGGGGGAAAGGCCATTCGGAGCATTTGGGTGGTGTCGCCTCCCCCTCTTCTGGAAGAGGATTAAAGGATATGGATGGGCCTAATGAGTATGATTGACTGATTCACCCAAGAGATGTTTTCTACTTCCTCTTTCTTTTTTAATAGAAAATGAAAATATGATCTCAGAGAAAAAAGCACACACAAGCACTCTGGTGCCTGTGATAATGGCTTCCTGAGTGCCCTGCCTCTGCTGATAACCACAGACGCTCGTCTCTGCAGGAGCTGCTGGCATGCCGCACACGCAGCCCCCCAGTGACTGCGCAGGCTTTTAAACACCTGCCATGAGAAGTACACACAAAAACACATACACAGTGCACAACACCATATATGTACTCATGTTCGTGCACATATACTACTTCTCAAAAAGTGCCTCAAATGTGGTATAACCATGTCATACAGGTTTAAAACAATGGTGGACTACGAATGTAGGAGGTATGTATACAAAACAGTACAAGA
>NW_006284340.1:376549-380639 GCF_000327345.1 Myotis davidii | reverse complement strand
AGTGATGGCGAACCTTTTGAGCTCGGCGTGTCAGCATTTTGAAAAACCCTAACTTAACTCTGATGCCGTGGTCACATATAGACATTTTCTGATATTTGCAACCATAGTAAAACAAAGATTTATATTTTTGATATTTATTTTATATATTTAAAATACCATTTAACAAAGAAAAGTCATCCAAAAAATGAGTTCCCGTGTCACCTCTTGACACGCATGTCATAGGTTCACCATCACTAGCCTAGACACTGCCTGCCCACCAGAGGCTTCAGCCCCACCTCCAACTCTGCCACTCTGTCACTTGTCATTCTTTATAATTTTATAAATAATCCACAGCATCCATCCGGCTTAGGGTAACATCTTGGACCATGAAGGACTTGAGCAAAAAAGGCCTTTTGCTATCAACGTGGGACGGACGGAAGCCAGGCTGGATGGAGAGGGCTCTGCATCCACACCCCTGCCACGGCTGGCAGCTGTTTGGGAGATTTTGGTCCCACTGTGATTTGTCCTTATTCTGTTCTGCCTTCTCTTCATGGGTTTTGCCCATTTGCCCTTTCCGGATGGTTTCATTGTTGTTGTTTTTGAGAATTCCCTTTTCACCTGCCTCTCTTCACTCATGCTGTTATTTCCTGTTTAGATAATTTCCCCCAACCCTCCTCCTCTTCATCTGGCTAATCCTTCAGGGCTCAACTTTCCACATGGAAATTTTCTGACCTATCACCACCCCTGCTATTTGATTTCATAGCACCCTGTGCTTCTCCTTCCTAACTCTTACCATGATTACAGTTACATAATTTATTTGTCTCCTATTAGTCCGTCTCCCTTGCCAGGTTTCAAGCTCTGAGAGAGCAGCACCCTTTTTTAATTTTGTTCACTCATCTACTCCTAACACCACAGTGCTTAGCACATAACAGGGTTCCGTGAACGGGTGTTGAATGAATGGATAAATGAATAAAAACACACATGGATGAATAAATGAATCCCCAAGCCAGCTGTCACCTATAGGAACTCTCTAGCTCATTAACAGAAGTTCTCCCCCTTTTCTCATTTCATATTCAGTTTCATCTTTATTCCCTTTGCAGGTTATCTCCACAGCTTCCACACTCTTCAAAAAGGAATTGATTTACTAATACCACAAACATTTCAACCAGAAAGGCTTGATAGATTGTGATTCCAAAGAAATTTAATTTTGCCCCAACTGCGGCTTAAGCACACACACCCAATGGCCTCCATGTCCTGAGGTAGGGCATTTAAATCTACGTGGGGAATAGCTGTGTAATTATCAAGAGAAGCAGAAGGGCTCAAGGATCTTATGGAAGACAGAGCCCATTTTAGATTCCACTTTGACAATTTTTCCAGCCCCACAATTCACTACTAAAGAATCTTGGTTCACCTCCTCTTTGCCTCTGGGATTTCTTACCCTCATCGAGCCCCCAGTGAATCAAATGAGCAGGTAGAAGCTCCTTTAAAAACATATGTGTTTAGTCAAATCAATGTCTTCTCCTGCTGACAAAGGCCTATAGAGCTCAAAGAACGTTGGAGCCCTGGAAAGGGACGTTGAGGAGGAGATAAAGAGTGAGGGCAGACAAATAAATGGGTTTCCCCGGAGCTGTGACTCACTCCACTATCCTTGTTTTTCTCTGTATGTTCCTCCCCTTCATTGAATAGCAACACCCAGGCTTCTCTGCCCAGTGACAGGTAGTTTTCTTCTCCAAGTCCAGTCTGACCAAGGACTGGGTTGAACGACCACAGGCAGCTATGCAGGAAGCACTTGCCACAATAATTTCTGGAGCCCTGCTGTGTTTGGGTCAGCCCTCAGGCTTCCTGACAATATAGCTTTGTCCTCATTTCCTCCCGATACCGGCTGCAGCCCCATGCAATTGTGCTGCACGGCAGTCAGTGCGCCTTCTCCGACTCCCATGGGTGTCTTGTCATTATCAAGGAAACAATAGACCAAGCTGAGATGTGGAGGGTATATATTCAAGGACGCTGTGTTTAATTTCCCTGCTTCCACGAATAGTCCTTAAGATGAATAGCCTCAGGATTCCTATAACTTGTTTATTTTATTTTTTCCTTTGAAGAACATATCAGGGCCCCCACTTCAGCCTAACCAGTGCCCAATGCAGGGATTCAGGCCTGACTGGGTGTGTGTGACAGAAAGGGATTGAGGTGGCAGGAGTGGGAGTGGGGACCTCAGGCAGCAGCAGATCCCTGCCTTGGCCCCAGGGAATGAGAAGCCGCATGCTGAAGCTGCAAGAGCTTTCAAAGTTGGAGGAGATGTGAAAAGGAAAAATCTGATGCCAGGACAACATGGGGCAACTGAAAGTGGGAAGGAGGAACATTCGTCTGTTTCTGTGTCTGCGCTGTGGTGTTTTGGGCTTCTGAGACTGTAACAGCGCATTGCTTCACAGAGCTTTGGGGACACACGAGGGGACTGCAGCACTGCCATGGAGGCCACTGGCAGCTGTGGTCCTCAGAGGCTTCTCAGGCAGTGAGCATCCATCAGAGCACATGTCAGAGGAGGGAACGCATGCCATGTGGGAGCACAAGACCCCTGGGCCTCCCCAGGAATCAATTGGAGGGAGAGATCTCACAGAGAAACAGAAGGAGGAGCCAGTGGAACAGCAATTACTATAGTAGTCACCATGGTCTGAAAATAGTAAATGAAAAAATGCAGAAATACTAGTAAACAGTTTGTAAGTTGTACACTGCATGCCATTCTGAGTAGCGTGATCCCACTCCGTGCTGCCCGGAATATGAATCATCCCTGTGTCCAGTATATTCATGTTGTATATTTTCCCTGCCCATTAGTGACTTAGCCGTCTTGGTTATTAGATCAACTGTTGTGTTATCACAGTGCGTATGTGCAAGTAACCTTTATTTCACTTAATTATGGTCCCAAAGTACAAGAATAGTGATGCTGGCAATTTGGATTGCCAAAGACAAGCACAGAGGTATTTCTTTTAAGTGAAAGGAATAGGAAAAATCATGGTAAGCATAGAGTTAGGTAGTATCCACTGGGGGTCTTGATTGGTCCTGGGCAAATCTGAAGCAATGTGTCATTGTTGTTTTACATTTCTTCATGAAATCTGGTCACCCAAATCAGTCTGCCCAACATGAAACAGCCCAACTCCTTTATCCTGGCTCTTAGGAAGGTGAAATCAAAGCGGTTTCTTGGCATGGAATGTTCCAGAAGCTCAGGAGAGGACCCAACTTTCCACAGGGCATAGCATTGATTTTTTGTTATTCACATTCATTACAGCATTAATAAAGGCTGCTAAATTTAGTCTACCCTGGAGCACTCAGGAGGTATCTTTTGACTTAGCAAAGGTGCCTATTACCTTGCTGGGTGATTTAAAGCATGTTTTTAAATGCACACACTTGTACGTTCCCTTTTTTACTCTCTCACTCCCTGACCCCAACCATGCACACTTGATCCCCTCACTTCCTTTCTCAGTTTACCTTCACAAGTGCCCATAACAGAATGAGAACTTGTCTTTGACTTATTTCAGGTGAGTCCCCCAGTCTTGGCGTCACATGAACTCTCTGCAAAGCCAAGGCAGTCTGCCACCAGAGGCCACACTGACCACAGGGGAGACAGACTCTACGGAGCCATCATTTAGTTCTGCTGTGAGCCAGAGGGGCTCAGGGAGAGGACAAGCCTTCACCAGGTTTCTGGTCGAACTCCGCCCTCCACCCAGTGCAGCCCATGACACACTGGGATCTGCTCACACATGGAGCTTTCTCTTGAGCCTTTCTATTTACACTCCTGTACTTCTGCTTGATCTTCCCATCCAAAGTGGCAATATGAAGAACGTCCACTTTGTCCCCCAAAACTCTCATTAGAAACTTGGCTGTGACTGAAGTACCAGACATGAGTGGCTAGAACACACAGGGTGGGATGAAGCCAGCAAGATGAAACACGATAGCATTTGGGTAGGTTTCCAGAGTTTAAAAGCAAACAACAACAATCTCTGATCATGCCATCCTCAAAGGATTGAAGTTCAAGTGCTGTGATGAGGTCAGATGGGGCAGATAATGGTCCCACAGTGAGTTGTAAGAGTTCTTACAAACTCTCCCCTGTCCTTCTAAA
>NW_006284340.1:348735-375697 GCF_000327345.1 Myotis davidii | reverse complement strand
CAGTTCTGCTTTTGGGATCGTGAGTACTGAAATCACTGGCTTTTTCCTGGGCTTTGAAATGGGTATTTTCATAGTATAAGATTTGACACTGGTCATATAAAGTAATTACTACCCCTGCACAGGGTGGGGCAAAAGTAGGTTTACCATTGTGAGTACATGAAACACATATTTATTCTTATAATGTCACTTATTAATTATTGTATTATTTTCTATGCAAACAACTGTAAACCTACTTTTGCCCTGCCTGTATATAATCTGGAAGACTGAGGTTACCTATTTGCGCTTCTCTTTGTTGTTTGCTATTGAGATGATACTAACCAAAGAAATAAATAAATAGACATTAATCATGAAGATTTTACTATGAAAAGTAGTTTCCTAAATTACCCTCATAGGCCCCAGTATACTGCAGGCCTCTGGATAGCAAAGTCAGTTCAGTCCCTGTGCCCAACTGCCCTCAAAATATCTGGATATCTTCCTTTGCCCTGTATATAGAGAGACCCAAATAAATAGCCATAGTTCCTTTTGGGAAAGAGCTAGAAAAATAGCCTGTTCACCCGTCCTGGTGTTGCAGGGTCCCCCTGGCTGTTGCCTGGAGACCCAGCCACCTCATCAGACGGTGTCCCAGGGTGAATATTGGTCCACATCTAGAATCTGTGCAAGGGATGGTGATTGTATTGTGATGACCACCCTCCTCTCAAATACGCTTCATCTCCCATCATCCATCTTCATTTTCTTCCTGCGGATTCAAGCTGAGTAATACCACGATCAGCATCTCATCTACTTTCTCCTGGGAACCCGATGTTCTATTAAGTGTTCCCATAACTCTACAGATCAGGCCTCCTCAGCTCTCACTCTGACCTCACCAGTCTTTTCAATAATCATAACCTCTTGACGTTGGCAGTTAAGGGCTGCCTCCTGACCTTTATTACTTCAAGGTCCTACCCCTATTGCTATAAGCAAGCCAAGGTCTGTAGCAATTTCTGCTACTGTCCTTTGGGCACTCCTGTGAAACACAAGCATTCAGTGGATCATCTGGCCATACCTAGCATATTCACTGCCACATGACCATTCCCATAGCCTTTGATCCCTTCATCCACCGTCTACCACTATCATTCTGGCATTCCGGCTTCTCTCTATGTGGACCACCACTTTTTAAATTTTTCTAGGAGCCATCCTACTAGCAAGTTCACACTCTCTCCTGGGACCCATGCCAGGGTATTACCAGGGTGTTAAGTCTTAAATCTCAGGAGACTTCCTTCAATTCGCTAAACCCTTCTGTATCCATGTATCTGTTTTAGGTCCCTTGATTAAACACCCTCAGAATTTAATTATACAGTGGTCCGTTTCAAAGTACCCCTGCCACAAGGTCGAGGGCCTTATAAAGTATGTCCAGTGAGTAAGTCAGATGATAATCTTCAACTGACCACAATGTTGGGACCACCATTCCAGGCTGTCATCTACTGATAATACCCTTCATGTCTTCAGCCTGGAGAAGGTTCCCCTTCAGACACAAGTGGCAGAGGGAGTTTTGGGAATCCTGGGCTCATGATGGGTAATGGTTGGTCCAGGGCCCATCTCTGGTCTCTGGCCATATTTTGACCTGCTTCTCATCCTTCCTCCAATTGGGTTTACCTGCCATTCATGCTTTTTAAAAAAAAAAAGCCACTGGATCCATCAAGTGCTTTTTGTAAGGTAGGGGCTGTGCCTGGCCCATTGGTTTTGGTATATGTGAGAAGAGCCACCATCTCAGAATTTCCAGCTCTCGAGGTGTGCACCAGAGGATCAGGTGGGGTCAGTCTTTCTGTATTGGTGTTAAGGCAATGCTTTCAGCAGGGAAGCCCAACCATTTCTAAGAATGGAGCTTGCTGTACCAGGAAACAACACTTGCCAAAAAAAAGGCTCTCTCTCCTCTCTCTCTCTCTCTTCTCTCAATAAGTGATGAAACTTTCAGAAGTTTGCTGGCTTGGGACAAGCTTCTTCATCCAAGTTTACATTTGTGTGTGACCAGTTAGCTAAATTGTCCAGAAATGCAAAGAGCAGTCACAGGCCCCATCCTGAGTCTTCTAGAGAAGTCAGCTCTGATCTATGACCCAGGCTGCCCTGTGTTCCCCTTAGAAGCAGCTACTTTGTTGCCTCACAAAAGCAGGCCACCATCCCTTCCCTCAGGTCTCCACAGCAACGTCTTGCCAGGAGCCAGCACATGACAGTGCTTGCAGAGAAAGCCCCACTTCAGGCCTTCCGTTGCCGGTGCTAACTGCTGGGCTCCCTGGGCATTAGAATGATAGTATCTCAACCTATAGCTCCGTGGTCGCAGGCTGGAGTCTAACATGTGCCCTGTGGTCATTTTGCTGGTTACGGGTGAACTTCAGACAGCTGAGAACTGGGACCCTGTTCCAGTTACCTCTCCAGGAACTTGAATGCTTCCCTATACCTCATGAATCTGCAGAATAAGGCTGACAAGTGTTCAAGAACAGACCACCTCATGAGATTTCCTGTACTTCCTGCTGCTGCATGTCCCCAAGAAAGCCTTTCCCATGACTGGTCAGCACTTCTGTTGCCAGTTGTGGCAGAAGCAGATGTGAAGAGGAGTGTGAAAAGGCAAAATAATGAAGAAGAAATGCACCCTCCACTTTTTAGTGGGGGAGGAGGGTATAGAAGACAGACCTGAGGACTTAAAAAATGTACACATGGGCTCGTGTAAAGTTTGCCAAGAGGGCTCACAGTAGGTTGGAAGTGGCCTAAGCCGTTATGGAATTAGCCACAGGAAGCTCCCTCAATCAGACATTTATATCCAAGTCTTTTCCTGCTCTGAAACACAAGCATTCAGTGGATCATCTGGCCATACCTAGCATATTCACTGCCACATGACCATTCCCATAGCCTTTTGATCCCTTCATCCACTGTCTACCACTATAATTCTGGCATTCCGGCTTCTCTCTATGTGGACCATCACTTTTTAAATTTTTCTAGGAGCCATCCTACTAGCAAGTTCACACTCTCTCCTGGGATCCATGCCAGGGTATTACCAGGGTGTTAAGTCTTAAATCTCAGGAGACTTCCTTCAATTCCATAAACTATTTGGGTAACTCTTATGGGGGCAGAGGAAGCTATCCAGACAAACAGCTCACTGAGTACGACCGTCTCATATGTAAGAGGGAACCACCAAGTTCAGGGCAGTAGGGAACCCTGACAGGCTTGTGGTCACCATAGGCAGCTGGCCCAGATCATCTTGGAGAAAGAAGGTTCTTGTAATGTCAAGAGTGTGTCTCGATACCCAGAAAAGTGCCTGCACCTAACCGGCACTCAATAACTATTTGTGGAGTAAGTGAATGGAAGCATTTTTGCCTCAGGTTAACATCAGAATTAGAGAAATATAGTTATCTCAAAGTAAAACAGACATGCTACTTTATTGTCTATAGAGTAATCTCTGGCCTTTATCTTTGTCCACTCTCTTAGAGAGAACCCATAAACAAACCTCCTCTGTCCATCCCCTAAACACATACTCACCTTAAGTGTTTTTGTTTTTTAAGATGGTAGTTTGGAGAGGGAAGAACAGAGTGGTCACTACAATGTGGCAAGGTTCCTAGCTTGTGTATTTCCTCAAAGCCTCCCGTTTGGTTCCACCAAGGACTAGAGATGTGGAATATATTCTCCAGTTTTTTTGGTTTTTTAATCCTCACCTGAGGATGTGTTTTATTGGTTTTAGAGAGAGAGGAAGGGAGAGAGATAAACATCAATGTGAGAGAGAAACATCAATCAGTGTGTCCTATATGCACCCCAACCAGGGATCGAACCCACAGCCTAGATATGTGCCCTGACTGGGAATCGAACCTGCAACCTTTTGGTGTATGGGATAATGCTCTAACCAACTAAGCCACCCGCCAGGGCCATTCCAGTTTTTATCTGGAGCTGTCTTATACCTCTTTAGGTATAATCTCCTGATGGCATCCCTCTCCCTCTTTCTCCTTTCCTTCCTAGAGAGGCGGCTACCAAATTACCATAGGATAGTTAAAAATATCCTTTAGGTTCCATAAATATTTATTGAGTACCTATTCTGTGCAAGGTCTCCTTTAAGGATTATGAGAGAGGGGATGTTTTATTAATGAGAACTAATGGTAAGAAATATATAAACAAAAATAATTAAGATAAAGCAAAACGTAAACTTCCACTAGAGACAAAAGCAAACTGCTCTGGGGGTCTGGAGAGAGGAAACTTCACCTATTTGGGGAGAATTAAAAAACATGTCATTAATGCTGTTTCTAGTTTTAAACAATAGATATAGAAAGAAATTATATCTGATACAATATAAGTAATGGGGTTGGAATATTTAGTCATGTTTTGAAACTAGCAAGGAAGATAGTTTGCCTAGAGTATATGAACACATGTAGAAGAATCATGATAGATGAGACTAGACACGCATCTGGAATCACTTTGGGGAGAACTATGAATGGAGGTAGATGAGTTCAAAGTCAAAGGTGTTTCATATTCATCAAATATCCATCAAATCAGTAGATATGAAGAATCACAGAAGGCTTTTGAGTAAGGGGGTATTTTGAGAAAAAATTGGGCTTGAAGGGAACTGAGGCTAGAGATGGAGAAAAACATTAGGCATCTATACCTATGTAAACTGTGGCAATAGGTTTGGAGAGTGTAAATGAAGGCATGGAATAATACAGTGTCTGTAGACATAGAAAGCAGAATCCAGATTCAAGAGAAAGACCAGTTATACTTGGCTATCCGTGGGGTAGAGGGAAAGGGGCACCAACGATGATTGAAGATCTGAGACTGATACCTAGGAAACTAATGGGAACCACAAACACAGACCTAAGGAAGATCAAGAAGAGGGAACAGTCTGAAGAGCGCAGTTCTTGCTTCCTGTTCCTCCTCTCCACCCCATCTGGACAGGCATCTTGAGACCACCTGCGTAAGAACGAGAGTCCTTTCTGCATAAGAGGCTGGAGTTTTTTACTTTCCTCTTGACCACAGAGCTTCAAGGAATTTCTGATCCAACAGACCACTTTGATCACACCTTCTGGTTCCTTAACTTCCTGAGGAAAACCCAGTGAGAAACAAGTTTTCAAATTCATCTGCCAAATGTTCCCAATAGTGTTTTAAACAGTGAAAATAATCTCTGCACACCAGTCCTACAGGGCCTGAACCACTCAGCCCCTTCGTATATAGAAACTTGAACTATGAATCGAATTTTTCACATTGGGATGAATATGCCTCAAGGATAACTCTACTTGAGGGTCTTATAAATCCAATGAATGAATAAAAAGCTCTCAGTCTTGCTGGCATATGTCACAGTACTGGGACTGGTCTACTTCGAAGGTAAAAAGATTTTTTTAAAATACAGTCAATCCTTATTATTTATGAATTCTGTATTTGCAAATTTGCCTACTCACTAAAATGTATTGGTAACCCTCAAAGCAATACTAGTAGCACAGTTTGGGAAATTTACAGACATGTGCTGACTGCAGAAAAATTTGAATCTCTGAACATGCTTGTTACCAGCTAAGGTTGAATTAGGCATGCTCTGCCCTTTTGTTCCAGCTCTCATACTGTAAACAAGGGTCCTTTTTCCAGTCTATTTGGTGCCAGATTTTTAACATTTTTGTGCTTTCTTTCAATAATTTCTGTTTAAAATGGTCCCTAACCTAGTTGCTAGAGTGCTTTCTTGTGTTCCCAAGCACAGGAAGGCTGAGATGTGTCTTAGGGAGGAAATACACATGTTCAATAAGCTAGGTTCAGGCATGACTCACAGTGCTGTTGGCTGTGAGTTCAATGTTAATGGGAATCAACAATATATACTGCAAAGGTGTCTTTAAACAGAAATGCACATAAAGCAAAGTGATGTATTGTTTGGTTCACTAAAACGTTGTGACCAGAAGCTCCAACCACCTAACCCCGTTTCTCCCTTGGAACAATGGTTCAATATTCATCAATTCAGTGTTCACAACTTTATAGGACATAACTACTGCAAATAATGAGAGCCAACTGTATCCCTTCCAAACCCACAGCCGCATACTAAAACCCAAGGAGCAGAAAGCCATAGGCAGAGGAGCCAACCTGAGTTCATCTGGGTAGATAAAAATCTATCCTGTTCCTGCATGTACCCATTGTACACCCACCTTCCTCAAAAAGATCTGAAGTGACTTGCCTGAAAGGTAACGTGAAGCAGGACGAGGTGCACTGAGAAGTCTTAGCGAGAAAGAAAAAGGGCACAGAGAGTTCGGCATAAGATGGTTCCAGGAATGAAGTTCATACACAATGCAGGACTCCAGGCACTTACCAAAGGTTACAAGGTTGGCCCTAGACTTCTGAGCAGTGGATGAGAATGGGAAATGGGGTAAGATACCCAGTTCGTGGGGTCCATAGGTAAGTGTAGCAGAGCAGCCCAGGTGAGTTTCTAAGCTCTAGCAGCTTCCCTCCACCTAGAAAGCTTGCTCCCCAGGTCCCTCCAGGGCCTTCAATCGCAGCAGCTCACACCTCCCTGCTTCCTCACCCCAGGCAGCACACTGATCATTCTGCCTTGAGCACACCAAGGTCACTCCTGACTCAAAACCTGTGCACCATCCTTTTCTTCTTCCCAGAATGCCCTTTCCTCAGACCTTCCCATGTCTACCTTGTTCTTGTCATTCAGGTCTCAGCTCTAAGTCCCATCCTCGGAGCAGCAGTTCCTGATTGCCTAATGGAAAGTAAACTCCCTCCCCGCAATCCCAATGTGGGATGGCTTTGCCTGGTCCAGTCTTTTTTCATAGCATCTAACCACTATAAGAAAAAAGTGTAATTGACTTATTTGATAAATTTGTTTATTGTGTAGTTCTCCCATTATAGAAGGTCCATGGGTGCAAGGACCTGGTTTGTACCTCCTAGGACAGAGAAACCTCAATGAATATTTGTTGAATAATTAGTTGAACAAAAGCAGGATTCTTTTTCTGAAGAATCCTCATAAAAGGGATGCTGAGTAATGTGATGGATGTATCCTTGGCAGCATCCTTACAGCAGACACTGCTAGGAGTCTCCCGGGACTCTTAATTAGCATCAGGTCAGCTCAGAGTAGGAACAAGGGGCACCCACCAGTAGTAGTTCTATCTGTACTTTCATCCTGTCCTCCTTTCTCTCTAACTTGCAATCCCTCTTGCTGCAACCAAAGGCCATTATACCACCCTCAATAGATCCAGATAATAGTTGGCTGCCATCATATGCCTAAAAAAATATTCATTTTGTAGGTGTGAAAAATGCCACCAATTTACATTATTTAGAAGGAAGCCCATAAATGAATAAAAGGGTGGCATTTTGGGATATTTTTAAAGTATTATTATTATTATTGAATAGACTCATTGACACAATTGCTAATACAAGTGGTATCTTTTGGACCTATTCAAGTTATTCAAACAAAACATTAGAAAGTTACTCACACTATTGTGTGTAAATTTGTGTTTGCTGAAGTCACTGACTAGGGTGTATTCTGAGCATTAACACCAATTTCATCAAATCTAAGATGCTCTGTCTCTAAGAAAGAAAAAAGGCTGGCAATTATAATTGTAAGGCTCAGTTTCAGGATGTGTCTCAGAATCTATGAAAAAAAAGGTAAGAGTTAACATTTATTTAAAGCTCAGCTATGATTTAAGCACTGTGCTAAGCATTTCACATAAATGTTCTCTTTTATTCCCTGCAAAATACAAAAGAATAGATGCCATTATGATCTCCATTTTATAGATGACAAACCTGAGGCCAGTGATCCCAATTATACTGGAGAGCCAGTATAATCCTTAGTCTGGCAAGATTTAGCCCCAGTTTACCTTTTCAGCTTTATCCTAGCTACAAGCCTCCTAGACATGTGCACCCACATACACTCATGCACATACAGTCACAAACACACACAAGTACACAATTTCTAATGAAATCCTATCACTCATTCACCAAAAAAACCAAAAAGTCCTTACTGAAATCTATATAACCTCCTCCTCCCCCCATTAGCTCTCTCATCTTACCTCCTATTAATTTCCTTCTCCCTCATTTAGCTCCAGTCAAACCAGTGACTTTGCCAGGCTTACTCCGGCCTCAGGACCTTTGCACATGCTGTCCTCTGTGTCAATAATGCTCTTCTCCAGAAAAACACGTCCCAGTCCTTCACTTCCTTTAGCATTTTACTCAACATTCCCTTCCCAGTGGGCCTGCCCTGGCCATGCTATCTAAAATGTTGCCCCCTGCCCTGGCATTTTACATATTGTTTGCCTGCTTTATCGTTCCTCCTTAGCCCTTTTTGCTATCAGCCTTTCAAGTCCATCTCAGAGTGGACAAGAGAAAAGAGGCCCAAGAAAAAAATGCACAAAAACAAAACACCCCACAGGATTTAGCATTCTAACCTGTAACCAATAAGAGAGGATGAAATTCTGGCCGAAGTTAGAGTAAATCTAACAAGAACGAAAAAGGAGGTGACACAAAAGTTACTCATTTAGGTGTACAGGGGAATTTTCTACTAGTATTTGAAGAGTGAGGAGACAGTCCTAGATAAAAACACAAACCAGATGCTATGCAGGCCACTAGGAGTAGCGAAGAGAGACCATAGAGGAGAGGGCACACGTAATAAAGTTCAGCAGTAATACCAGAGTTTAAGTAACAAAATAAACTGGAAATTTCCATGTCAGAATCCAAATACAATCTTGAGGATTTCTAGAGACTTGGTGAACAGTGTCTGGCAACTGCAACATGACTTTAGAAGGTGTGCTTTTACAGATTTGCTGGACCTGCAGGACATGGCAAGTCTTAAATGCCCAACAACTCAAGGATGTAAGTCCAAAGGGGACTCTTCAGGGGTTCTCTGAAGAAAGAAAAGCCAGTAGTAGCAACATGGCTGGACTGAGCCTGATGCTATCCTCACACAGCACAGAAAATATGGATGTAAGAGAAATTGTTTTTAGTTATCTGGAAATCCGTTGCAAGTCTCGTTGTTTTTGTTTTTTTTTTCTAAAAACTGAGCTTCTCTAAAATTGTTAAATACAAAATTGAGGGAGCTTTAAAGCAACTGCTTAAATTTAGACTTAAATTTGATAAACAAGTAAGCAGTCATCAGGATCATAGTGATGAGAAAATTTTAGGGAAAAATATCTATGATATCCAAAACTCCCAACAGCCAAACAAGTAAATGTTGAGTTGTGTACTCTGAACTTCTGGAGGGCAAATTAAAATTCTTAGAAAAAAAAAGACCATTGATCCCATGAACAGAAGCTGATTCAATAATATTGACTGAGCACATATTATATACTAGGCACTGTTCTATGGCTAGGGATACAGCATTGAATAAAGCAAAGTTCCTGTCCTTGTGGACTTGCAGTTTAGTCAGGGGAGAAAGGAACAAAAACCAAATATACAAATAAATATATAATATGATGTCAAATAGTGATAAATGTCATTTAAAAATAGAGCAAGCTCTTTGGAGAAATAGCTGATTCTAGAGCGAGGGCAGGAAATATACACAAGCTTGAAACATTTTTTGGTGTCAGAAAGTAAGGAAGTGCTTAAAAACAAAAAAACAAAACTAAACAAAAAACCCACACTCATGGGAGTATGTCAAAATGACCCAGGAGCAAACTGACAGAGCTCCCAATGGCCAAAACTGGAATAATTTGAGCAATTAAAGTAGTAGTAAATTATTACCCAAGGTGAAAAATAAATATCTGTGTATCCATGTGATATAAATAAATAAATGAAAATAAAAATCACCCATGCAAAAGAATTCCCAATAATTTATGTAGCTAATTCGCCCTGAAGGAGGTGGAACCTAACTCCCACCCCTTAAGTATGGGTTGTGCAAAGTGACTTCCTTCCAAAGGCACAAGGTAGAAGGCCGTAGTGTGCAAGCCCAAGCTGGCCTGCCCAAGGGCTCATCCCGGCTCTTCCACACACTAGCTGCACGCCCTGACCAGGAATAACATTAAACTGGCGATCTTTCAGTGCATGGGACGACCGATGCTCAGCCAACTGAGCCACACCGGCCAGGGCTGAACTCAGATATTTTAAAGTCAAGAAACAGATAAAATGGCACAGAACTATACCCACACATTGTACCAATGTCAATTTGCTGATTTTGATATTGTGTTATAGTTAAGATGTCCTCTGGGGGAATCTGGAGGAAGGGTATTTGAGACCATTCTGAACTATCTTTGCAACTTCCCAAGAATCTATCATTATCTCACAATAAAATGCTTAAGAAAAATGCTTTTGTTCAGGAGAAGAAAATAGCAGATATTTTAAAGGTTTTAATTGACTACAATACTGTGATGTGGTTGACAACTAATCCGGGTAGGATTAATGGAAGCCTCATAGATACAAAGAAGAGATTGACGGTTGCCAGCGGGGAGAGTGTTGGGGGACTGGGTGAAAAGGTGAAGGGGTTAAGAACAACAAATTGGTAGTTACAAAATAGTCACAGGGCTGTAAAGTACGGCATAGGGGATATAGTCAATAATATTGTAATAACTGTATGGTGCCAGGTGGGGACTAGAAATACCCAGGGGATCACTTTATAAAGTATATTACTGTCTAATCACTATGCTGTATACCTGAAAGTAATACAAAATAATATTGAATGTAAACTGTAATTTAAAAAAAAATTAATTCTAAAGAAGGACTCCAGAAGTACCACTTTATTTTGTTTACATCAATCTGCATCTGAAATGGCAATTCAGCTTCCAGACTGAAACACACTGACAGCTAGACAAAACACCCAGAATTGGACGGCCCTATCATATAAGATATAGTTGAAGTAAAGGTATTTGACCATGTAAAGTGCAGACTTCTAAGAGACATAGCTGCTGTCTTCTAAAACCTGATAGACTGTCATTTTTGGTAATCAAATTCAGGTGTCTTTGACATCCCTTTAGCTACAATAAAATTACACTTTTTCACAAAACATGAAGTGTTTTGAAAGAACACAGAGAACTCATTTTAGCTGCATGACAGTTTCTCCTCTTTTAAAACAACTGAAGCGGAATAAACTTAGAATATCAAAATGTTCTTCCAAATGAATCTTAATTGCTATTTCACTTGTTTGAAACTGTGTCACTTAGTTTAAGGAGCCTCCACTTTATTGTCACCGCTTTCGACCATCTCTTCCTGCAACTATGTCAAGAGCTATTAAGATATAAGACCTGTGACTCATACTTAGGGACCAAATGTCTCAGCCTTTCAGATGGGACCAAGAAGTTTTATACTAAATATCTGCCTTGACTGTTAAGGAAGGGGGTGCACCTTTCCTATGTTTCTTTATCTGTGGATGAAACATAGGATGGATTTCATGCTTCAAGGTTAATATTGCTATCAATTTATTAATTTACATTATACACTGAAGTGAAGGTTAGACAAAAATGTGAAAAGAAATTATTTGACACTTCGCTATTATAAAAGGCTACAAAAAGTATGATGATAAAACCCAATGAAAAGAATCTTGCAGACACTCATTTCCATATCCTGATCATGACAGAGGCCTTGATCGAGCAGTCTCACGATTGTGAGCCTATTCTGTTGGCTGATGAATTTTTCTATTTATGACCCAGCAGAGAGTATGAGATGAGAGTGCTGCTTTGGCCAAAAAAGCAAACAAAAATGCTGAACATCACGAACCAGAAACAAAACAATGAACATTATTCTTCCTTCAAACACAACAAACTCTTGCTCCACCTGAAAGGGACAGTGTGTGTGGTTCTGGATGCTAGCTGACTGAAAAGACACCCAGAAATGATAACTCGAGAAAAGAATGAAGCCAAAAAGGGGGTTAGCACATCAGGGCATGCCAGGTTTTATACTAAAGGGGACTGTGTTAAGGGGGCTTTATTTGCATTATTTCAAATGGGTAAGACTCACAGCCACCTTATGAAGCGAGGTGATAATACTGTTATTCCCATTTTTAAAGCTGGGGAAACTGAGGCTTACAGAGATTAAGAGAGTAGCAAAGTCAACTAGAAAGTGACAGAGGTGGAATTTAAACCCACATCTGTTTTGATTTCAAAGACCATACATTTAACTACTATGTTCTATTTAATGATTACTGGACATGAAGCATCAGTACAGTGTCCATTCTCCCCATCTTCATCTAGAGCAGTGGTTCTCAACCTTCTGGCCCTTTAAATACAGTTCCTCTTGTTGTGACCCCCAACCATAAAATTATTTTCGTTGCTACTTCATAACTGTAATGTTGCTACTGTTATGAATCGTAATGTAAATATCTGATATGCAGGATGGTCTTAGGCAACCCCTGTGAAAGGATCGTTCTACCGCCAAAGGGGTCGTGACCCACAGGTTGAGAACCAGTGATCTAGAGAATCACAGGTTCAGAAAATTGAGGAGCTTGCCCAAAGCTGGCTTGTAGCATAACTGAGGCTTGAACCAAGTTCGCCTGACTCCTAGGCCAGGTCTTCCAGCTGTGCCATGGATAAAGGATAAAAGCTGAGAGCGGATATCTAAAAATAGATAGAATGGCATAGAACTATACCCACAAATTCTAGAAAATCACAAAGGAAATGGAGAAAGAAAACTTAGAGTCTTCCAATACCCAATAGTGTAAACATGCTAGGACCTGAAACCATTCTGGAAGCTTGAGAGATGCATTTAGAACAAGAGAAGGAAGTGTAATTGTGCACACAGGGCAATGAACTCACAGAACTCAATGCCCCTAACAAGCAGTAGAGGCTGAGAATGAGGATCCAGACAAGACATTCGATTGTATTTATTGATTTAACATTCTATGTGCTAAACACTGTTCTAGGTGTTGGTTTCGGGTTGAATTAAGCCCCTCTCCCCCATTTTACATGTTGAAGCCCTAAGCCCCATACCCTCAGAATATGACTGTATTTGGAGACCGGGCCTTTGAAAGGAGTAATTAAGTTCAAATGAAACCGTTAGGGTGAGCCCTGGTCCAGTGTGACTGGTGTCCTTATAAAAGGAGATTAGTACAGAGAAAAAGACACCGGGGGCATGTGTGCACAGAGGAAAGACCATGTGAGGGCAAAGCACGAGGTGGCATCTACAAGCCGAGGAGAGGGGCCTGAGGAGAAGCCAATTCTGCTGACACCTTGATGCTGGACACCTGCCCTCCAGAACTGGGAGAAATTGATTAAACAGCAGGAACTTAAGCCACGCAGTCTGTGGCACTTTGTCATGGCAGCCGTAGAGAGCCGAGGCATTGCTTTAACAATACACAGTCATCGAGCCCTCTAACAACCTTTTGATGTAGGACCTGTTATCATCCCCATACTGCAAATGAGTAACCTGAGGCTTAGAGGGGTTAAATAACCTCGTCAGTGTCACCCACTAGTAAGTGCAGAGCTGGGACAACATGATGAGTGACGGAACTCAAACGGATTATCACAGGAGGCGGGGCCCTACCTCCAACCTTAGCAGGCAGACTTCGAGAAAGACAAACAGCTCGCACATCATGTTGCTTCTGCTTCTGGACCGGGTAGATGGAGGCTACAAGCTGGTGTGAGAATTTGGCCTTTGAAAATGTTGAGGAAGGCACCTGTGAATAACACACAGTGTAAAATAAAGGTCAGAGCACTGAATTGGGCACCAGAGCCCCTGGGCTCAAGTCCAATCCCCAGAGCTCTTCTAATCCCCAGGTATTCTTGAGCAAGTTAAATTCTAAATCTGTTTTCCAATCTGTGAAAAAGGGAATAATATCTGCCTACCACCTGTTGCTTTGGTTACAAGAGCATTTCATAGCATTCACGGTGCTGTGTTAAAAATGCTTAGCACTGTTTCCTTGCGTGTGGTTGGCTCTCAAATACTGCACAAGAAATGAGCCTGGGGGTTCTCAGCACACCGTGCAAATGTAAGGCGCCCTGGTTAACACGGGAAATGACCGCTCTTGTTGCATTTTTTTCTAGCCCTGGGTGGAAGGCTGACGAGTCAAGAAGCAAAGCCATGGGCCCAGGTGGCCCCAAGGAAGGTTGCAGAGGAGAGGGCTATGGTCTGCTCCCGATGATAGGGGTTAGGCCCTGACCTGACAGCCTGCACCCTTCACCTTCCCCTCTCTGTCTGAGTGACAGTTGTTCCCATGTCCCCTTATCTGTAATCTTCTGCCTTTGCCCAGGAATCCTTAATATCAGCCAGTCTGTAAAAAAAAGGGGGAGGGGGCTCTGTAAACTGGAATGGAAGCCTTTGTTTGTGTCCTCCAGTAGGGGCAGCCCCAAATCCCGTTCCAGAGAGCCACAATGGGTCCCCAGGAGTCTACCTTGCCTTCCTGGCCCAGGGGAGGAAAGATATTACACCCAAAATAAACACTCAACAAGCACTTTCTCATTGATTCAGAGGGTGAGGAATGAGCCCCTAGCACTCTAGCCATCCTGCCACAAGCAGCAGCAAAGCTCACACACCCATCTACTTATTTATTTATTTACTCATCAATTAATTCATTCATCATATATTTGTTGAGTGCCTTCTATGCGCAAATCACTGTTCCAGGTGACTACAAAACAGACAAAGATCCCTGCCCTCATACAGCTTGCATCATTGTTGGGAGAAGGCAATGAGCTAAACAGATATAACTTGTTAGGTGGGATGTGTTGTGGAGAAAAATACACTAAGAAAGGAGATTACCAAACGCTCAGATACAGGCCTCAAGATGAGAGAGTATAGAGAAGCCACAAGCAGAGAGAAAAGCAGTTCAGGAAGAAGCCGGGCAATGAGCCTGGCACATCCTAGAAACAGAGGCCAGCAAAGCTGGAGTTAACAGTGTGAGAGGTCAGGGTTAAAAGGAGGCCTTATAGGAAGGCCCTAAAATTAGAGGGCACTTACTTATGCTCATTACACGAGATGAAAGCACGGATACTGAGTATGGGTAGAAGAGAGACAAGGCCCGATGACCAAGTCCAGGAGCATGCCAACCTGAGACCTCAGAGAAGAGAGGTACAGGAAGGAGAGGGAGGAAAACCAGGAGGACGTGGGTCCTGCTTTCCCCTCACTGCTCTCTCCAATCTCTCATTTTCTTTTCTGCTCCTGCTCACTCTACCTCTCTCGGCATCACTTTTGGGTAAATAAAGGAGTTTTCTATCAAAGTGCATGAGCCAAAATAGATATTTACCAGGTAAACACTATCCTTTTAATTGGGTGATTCTTCCACAAAGGCACACAGATCGCTGCTCAGTGCATTCGTTGCAATATGTGGATCAGCTGGAATATCCAGTTACCCAGCTCTGTGGGTTCCCAGCCTGGCCAGCCGTGTGGAAGGTATTTTCATTATTGTTGCTGTTGTTATTGTTCAGGGACACTTTGGCCCTGGCTGCACCCTCCCTCCTTCCTTCTCCCACTCCCCACCCCCGATCCAGAGGGCAATGAAAGCTCACATCATTTCACGTTGGTCCAGCTGCCAGGCTGGGGAACAGATGTTGTATTGTTAACACAAAGAAGAAAACAAACAGCCCCCTCCTCTGTGTTCCTCCACCTCCCCATCCATCCCCTACTTTAGCGCCCTGTGAGAATGGGCAATGTCAGGGAGAGGAGAGGATGGGGCTCCAGTGAGTAATGCCACCCTCCCTCGCCAAGGCTGAGCCCGGACCGGAGGCGCACAGAGCGTTCTCCCGGCCCTGTTTACAGCAGACACGGGTTCTGTCAGCTGAGAGGCTGGCTCGTGGCTGGTGCCCCGAAGATGCTCACACTGAGTGGAGCATTGAGAGAAAGAAGACAATGACCCCTTGTGCATGTGGCCAGAAACGAATCTACCTGCACTTGATGGGCAAAAGCCATCACCAAGAGACAACCAGAGACAGGAGGGAAAGACTTCTTAGCTGAGCTCTAGCTCTGCGTGCTTGATGATGCCTCTTGGAAGCTTTGAAAAGCTGGGAATGGGGGTTAATTTCTTTTCTGAGGACCACCAGTTTAGAGCCCTCTGCCTTTCCTCCCACTTCTCCTGCAGACCCTTTCCTTGGGTGGGGGTCTGTGGGAGTGGACGGGGGTGGCACAAGCCCGAGAAGGGCAGAGTGAAGGCTAGAAGTGAACTAGTGCATGGAGATGAGGCCAAGTGAGGGCAAGCAGGGCCTTGTCAGCCAGGCTAAGGGTCTGGCACTTCCTTTGAATTTACTAAATTACAATGGAAAGATCTTAGGAAGGAGAGAGACATACAAGAAGCAGGTACACAGCTCTGTGAGGCTGCTGTAGCAATCCAGGTAGCAGACAGTAAAACCCCTAAGGTGGCGTTAGAGTCGGCTGAATTGCTCTCCATGAGGCAATATCAACAGGGCTCAGAGAGCAATTAGGCATGGCAAGCGGCAGCTAAGGAAGACCAGGGCCACCGTAAGAACTTACTCAGTGGTTCTAATCCCTGGAAAAAGGTTACGCCCACCCACCCTTCTGTATACAACATTCAAAATAAAGTTGATATCTAGCCATAAAACAAGTATAAGGAATTCCGGAAAGTTTCTGTGTTATTCTAGGATGGCTACTTTGATATATTTTTAAGCACTGAATGCTTTCAAAATGTTCTGGCTCCCTAACTGTGTTTTCTTGGTGTTTCCAGCTCATGTGTGGGCCACTAGGTGATAGCACGCCTCTCACAAAGAACAGGGATGCAGGAAGAGGCGTAGCAGGAAGCGGATCAGAAGGTGATGAGCTCAGCCTTGGACTGGACTGCGAGTTTGAAGCATCAATGGAGACAGACACTGCCAGAAGGCAGCTGATTCGATGAGTCTGCGGCGGAGATGGCAGACCTAGGCGTCATCAGCACTCATGGGACGAGGGGCAGGGGAGAGCATAAGGTCATCCAGGGTGAATCTGTGGAGGGGGAGGGAAGAGGGCCCAGAGTGAAACCTGCAGAAAATTGGCATATGAGGGATTGGTCAGGAAAAGAAACCTGTTGAGGAGTATCCAGAAAAACTGAGGAAAATTCAGGCAAGAGCAGAGCCCCAAAGATTAAGGAACAAAGGAGGACAGAATGAACAGCGTGAAATGCTCTAGACTAACTTCAAGCCAGGTAAGAGGATGTGCAGGGCTGGTTGGCACCACTGCATGCAACATCAGAGAAGCCACTGGTGGCCCTACTATTGAGAGTGATTTCTGGGGAGTAGTATATGTGGAAGGATGAGTGACCAAATAGAGGCAATGAGTTTACACTGCGAGTGGTGGCTCTAGCAAGGAAGGCTGAGGGGGCGTTTCATGTAAAGATGACAGGGAACACATTAATATCTCACTAGCACCTGCCAGGCAAATGCGTAAGACCCACCTGACTTGGAAGCAAGGAGGAGGCTTCCATACATAAATGAGTTTGAGGGGAAACTTTTCTTTGCACCCCCTACAGACGACAGAGTCAGCTGAGGTCATAGTTTTGTTCGGCTTGGATGTGGTGTTCTAGAAAGTCGGTCAAGCATTTACCAGGTACCTACCATGCATACTGGTTAGTGCATGAGCTGCTGGAATTTGGAAACAACAAGCTAAAGGAGCTCCTTGCCTTATGGAAAGAGAAAACTGGTGTCAGAGGCTGCCCACCTACAGTGTGACACACCATTGTTGTTGACCCCACACAGTGCTTTTGTAAAACTGAACCATCACTTTTTAAAAATCACAAAAAAGCCTGGCTTCTCTCGAAAAACTAGGAGACGTGTGGCCCTTGCCCTGCTTTCCCACCAGAAAGCAACTGACTAGAGCGAAGGTGAGGCTGCCCATTACTGAGAGCGTCCATTCTCCAGTCCAGTCCAGTCCCCAGAATTCTCTATTAACTGACGCACAGAGAGGACGTCATTTATAAATGCCTAGCCTTTGGGAGGCACTTGTGTTTGTGACTAAACCTCAGAACAACCTAAGTGATGAATTACTCCGTGCTAGGGAAATTAGTAGAATTAAACTGCTAAGCAAAGGTTCTTAGACTTGGTCTTGACAAGGAGGGAGAACAAGAATAGGTGGTGGGTGGACAAATGAATGGATAGATCAAAGAATGAAAAGCATAACCCTTGGGTTCAGGGATGGACTTGATGCATGTGAGTCACAAGCCACGGCTGGAATTGAGGGAGCACAGATCTGGCATCTTTCATTAAAAATCTGAAAACTTCTGGTTGAGACAGCCTTCTGATAACAGGATTAATCATATAGTGATATTGCAAGAAGCTGCTCCCTTTCAAATAGAAAGTTCATATAACATGAGAATTTTGTATCTATACAATAGTCCCATTCTTGCTTGGCACAATTGTATCAATTCTGTGGGTAGTCATAATATCCAAGTAATCTCTCCTTTTATCTTTTCCAGCTGGTTGCTTGTGTCTATCCCCAAAGAGGGTGTGCTCTTCTGGATCAATGAGTTGAGGTTCCAATCTTTCACCAGCTCCAAGTTTCAGACAGCACCTGACATGACCTCAAAGAGGCAATCATTTATCAATTCCTTCGATGATTTTAAAGTTCAAGAATGAAACAACAACAACAAAAAGTCACTGTAAACAAAGAGAAAAAACACTGAACTTTTACCATACTAATTCAATGACCCCTGTTTCGATGACCTGGCCATTGCATTACATTTCCTGTCTTCTGAATATGACCAGCCATGCGTGTAAAAGCCCACTTGCCACCTGACGACCCCCTAATATGTGGCCCACCAGTTGACAAACCTCACTCTGAAATAAGAACGGATAACTAGGAAGCATCACATACTTAAGAAACCCACCAACATGAAATATGGAGATAATAAGAAACAGTAAAAAACAAAACAAAACAAAAAAAAAAACCCTAGAGGAAGCAGAGGCAATTCAGAAAGCAGAAAACAACCATAAATAGATAATTAGTATCATTAGTATCTTCAGAGAGATAGGGGAAAGATTACATCCATGAAAACAGAGTAAAATGCAACAACAACAAAAGGAACCATGAGAATAAGAAAAAGTGCTTATTGTAAAAGTTTATTGTAAAGATACAATAAACTCAGTGGGAGACATAAAAAATTAAGTTGGAGGGATCTCCCAATAGGTACAAAAAAATGTGCAAAGTGATGGGTAAGAAGATTTTAAAAGTCAGAGAATCAATGTAGAGTGTTAATTTTCTGACCGATAATAGTCACAAAAAGAAAAAGAAAATGGAAAAATGATAGGGAAGACATTTTCAAAAAAAGAATAATACAAGAAATTAAAGAACACAAAGTTGCAGACAAAGGCCCATCAGTTGCACAACATAATGAATTAAAAAAGACTCACACTAAAGTATATAATCATGGAAATTTAACATCCTAGGGATAAACAAAAGCTTCCAGGAGGGAAAATACGTTGCTGGCAAAGAAATGAGTAGAATAGCAGTAGACTTCCCAACATCAGCTCTAGAAGCTAGTAGACCAAAAAAAAAATTTTGAAGCAAAATTATTTCCATGTATTCCCAACAAAAGGTCCGCCTTAAATATGAGCTTAGAATACAAACATTTTCATATAAGATTTCAAAATACGTAATGCCAATGTACCCTTTCTCAGAAATTCTTAGAGAATATGCCCCAACAAAATGAGGTATAAATCAAGAAAGGGGAAGATATGAGATCCAGAAAATAGGAGATCCAGAAAAGAGGAGCTGCAACAGAAGAGAAAGAGGAAGGAAATTCCTGGATGACAGTGAAGGGAGGTCCCCTGCCCTGTGGACAGGTTTGCAGCTGGTCAGGAGAGCAAGAGGTGCTGGAGGACAGACTCCTGGAGGAAGGTCTCCAGAAAAGGGATACCTAGCAAGCTTCAAGAGGAATGGGAAATTACCTCCATCCCCCACACAGCTGGTTTGACCACATGAACAATGTGTACAGTGAGGATGTTAATTAGCACGGGGGAATTTAGCCATAGATACAAAGGTAATTGGCAAAAGAAGAGCAGGAGGAGGGAGAGGAGGAAGCAGGCAATCATGAGGCACCTGAAAAAAAACAAAAGGTTGAAATGATATCCACCACTTGGCTCAGCATGAACAATCTTGCAGTGGTCATAAGAATCTAAACACTGATGATTGTTTTTAATTCTCCGTTAAAGGAACTGAAAGCATGAGAGAAAGAAAGGAGGATATAAGAGATCTTAAACCTCATCGTTGGCAAAAGTATTGTCAAATTATTAATCTATTGACAGCAGTGAGAGAGCATATTATTTTAAAATATGGAAGTACATATCACTAGAAAGAGCTGAAAGACTGATGCAATTGCCACTGGGGAGCAGGATGTGGGGGAGGTGGGGAGGTGGGCAGGCGGTCCTGGACTGCTGTGTTGACACGTGTTTTTAGCCCACTTGACTTGTTTCAAGAGAGCCTATGTCACTTTGACTAAAATTTAAATTAATTTACTATCAGAAATAAATAGTAGCACCAGACAACCTAAGAATAACTATGCACCTACCAAGGCGAATAGTTGGAAAAATAGCAACTCACTTGGATGCATCATTTGTGCGTCTGAGATTTTATTAAGCAGTTACCAACCTGGAGTTCAGCTCCCTTCTGCACAGTCACCTATGCACACAAACACTTGCCCATGTGCTCAGGCAACAGCTGCTTCTGCCAGTACATGTTTCAGGATAAAGGACAGTAACCGAGTTAGACAAAAATAGGTGTTTGTGTGAGCTGGGGATATTTTTACCCTCATCTTTAAGCCTACTATGTAAACATCTACCATGGCAGAGTCCAAATTTTGGAATGAGTACACTGAGGAGATACCCATGACAAAATCCTAAGAAAGCCAGCCTTAGGACAAGAAAAAGAGAAGACAAGGAGCTCCTGGAGCCTATACCTGTCTCTGAATAACTATCTTGAGCTGAGGTGTGAGATTTGCATTGCTTATTTTCCTCTCATGTGTTACTGCACGTGTGGCCAATGCTTGGAGCGATAGAAGGAAGGAAGGGGGAGAATTTAAGGGTGAGCAAAGACATCTGAAGTTCATCTTGGAGAAGCTGGGGGGTGGGGCTGGTTCTGGACTTCCTGCAGAAATGCAGGCTGCTGCCCACTCCGCCCCCACCCTAGCACTGCCGCCACTAGCACAGTTGCTGGCGGAACCTGGGGAGAACAGGTGTTTCCTGGAAGGGTCAGTAGAAGGCCACCCACCCCTCTGCTAAGTGGACTTAGTCCAGATCAGAGCCTGTGCTGCTCAGAGCCATGTGACATAAAGGTTGGGCAAACATGCACTTTCTCTGCGCTGAGGGCAAAGACCAAGGAGACGAGGATATGACCAGAAAGGTTATCGTATGCTAAAAACAAAGGAAAGGAGGCAATGGCATCTACCTCTCGCCCAGTTAAGTGAATTTCTCAAAGAAATGGCATTTTGGGAGAGAGAGAGAGAAGAAATTCAAAAGAGAATAGTGTTGAGCTGGCCTAGAAGGGGTACTGGCTATTAGCTTTTGATTGGCCTAAGATCCAGAAAGTTTTATAAGCAAGGAACTCCTGCCCTCTTCTCCCCCGCCCCCCCCCCAGGCCTAAGTACACTAGGCCCTCCTTAAAGGCCCTTCCTGGCTGGGATGAGAGAGAGCTAGAAAACATGCAGTGAAGGAAGAGCCCAGGTTTTGGAGCTAGGCAGATTATTTAACTCTGACTTTAATAATTATTATTGAGTGACCTTTTGAGAGTATGTAAAGTCAAGGGGTCTCAGTTTCTTCATCTATAAAATAGGGATGATACATACCTCAAAGGGCTGAACAAGACAGCATTTCTAAAAAGGTACCAATAGGTAACAAGCAAGTGCTCCCTCACCTTCTACTTCCTCCTTCTCATCTCACCCTTGAGAGCCACCCTTGAGTAAAATAACACTTTGTCTTGGCTTTCTCAAGCTCCTTGCAAATTAGATACACTGTCCAAAATTACCATGTCCTCATCATTTCCTCTGGACCATCAATAGGTGGGATTCTATCATTATGTCACCAAGCTGTTGTACCCTAGACTTTGCATGTTCATGGTCGTCTGTTATTCCTAAATCCCCAGATGCTTCAAGTGCCTCAGTTAAAGACAACCTGCTCCATCCCCTCTTTGCCCTGTCCCCTCATCACCCTCCTCCCCAACCCCCGCCACATACACACACACACACACACACACACACACACACACACACACAGTATGATGAAGCACTGCTACTGATCAGCATTGATGAGATTTCCCCCTTTCCCTTTTGTGACTCACCAGCCATGGGTACTGTCTTTTCTAATCTCTCTGGTACTTTTTCCCCTGAAGTTCATGCCCTCAAGCACCTCAGGCAACCTGGATAAATTTAGCTCTTCTCAGAAACCTTTGTTGACTTTGTTCCCTGACTGTTAAAGGTTTGGCTGCTCCCCAGAAAGAGTTTTGGGCTGCCTCCCCTCGCTTGGAGGTCTCATCTGATTCTGGTGACTGCTGTGCCACTTGCATAACTGGTCCTTTGAGTCACCACAAGTCATGGCATTTACTTTCAGAATCAACCAGTTTGTGCTCTTGGGAGCTGAAATCCTTCGTTCTAGCTTCTGGCCCTTTGGAACTCCTTCCCTATTTTTTCCTCCTGCTTAACAGCCTGTGGTTGCACATAGCGGTCATGGTCACTTCCCCTTAGGACGAAGAAGGAAATACGTGACAGTGACTGATGAGGCTTCTTAGCTCTCTTCTCCAGGCACAGAGCCTCGGATTCCACCGCCAGGATCCAGCGCAGTGAAGCACACGTAGAAGCTGGCTTCTCTCACACTCGCTCACTTGAATTGTTCTAACCAAACATGAGAGGCTAGTGTCAGACCCCCTTGCTCAGTACCTACATGAAAGTTTATTATGTGTTGAGACATGCTCATTTTCAAGGATCCCAAATAAGTCTCATGGATCATGCTGAGCCTGTTATCATCCTAATGATTATTTAGTGTACCTTGACATTGACTATAGATAAATCAACCAATCAGCAAGCATTTAACAACCACCAACTTTGTGCAGCTGGCTACGGGCGTTTCAGAAGTGATGACAAAGGGAAGACAAGTGACCCAGGAACAAGAGCATTTTAGGTAACGTGGGCAAAACATGAAGAAAATCCAACATGGCCTCTGCCCTCCGGGAGTTCACAGACAACGTGGGCATACAAAACTGACCCAATAACATGAGATAAGAACCAGGGCCAAGTTGTGAGAAAGACAAGGGAACATTCTGGCCAGGCTATAGGGAGGAGGACCTTGTGTTGACCTTGAAGGACGGGAAAGATGAATTGCTACAGAGGAAAGGGAAGGACTTAGGAGAAGAGGAGAGTGTGAACATAGGACACATAGACGAGAGGAGAGAACCAGCACAGATTATATATGTGTGTGTGTGTGTGTGTGTGTGACTTCGGGGGGCGGGGGTTGGGGGATCTGTAAACAGCTCATCTTACTCCTGTGAAAGTCTGTGTAAGCGGAGGAGGGAACAAGCTGAGGATAGTCAGCATCTGCTGGGCCTTGAAGGTGAGGCTCAATCAACAACCCAGCTACAGACACCCCCTGCCCCCCAACAGCACAAGCAGGCTCCTGTTGGGGAGACTTTGTCTTTGTTCCTTAACTACTAGAACATATGTATATTCTTATTCCAGTCCCATATTCACCTCCACCGCAATTTAGCCTCCCTTGCTTCACGGAAGATTGGGTTAAAAAGTGTCTGTAATCTACTCCAGGTCTGTGAGACTGTTTATGCATATGGCCCGCTGTGAGGGTCTCTAGCAGTGTCTGCAGCAGAGGCACTTGTGTGAGGACTCTACCTCATGATGGTAGTCAGGGCCACCAAAGGTTACAGTTCAAGAGGCAGTGAGATGAATGAACAGCTGTGCTGTGAGTAGATAAGAAGCCCACACACTCCTGATTGGCCATTGTCCTGGCATGTGAGTGGGACCAATGGCCCAGGGCTCACTGTTACCATCCTGGCTGATCTACAGAGAAGAAAGTCAGGTCTATTTTAAGAATCTGTTTGATTGGTCACATAGAGAAACTGCTACTCAAAAACAGGTATTTACTAAGAAAATAAAACTCCCTGAAAAACAAAAGGTTACTATGCCCAGTAACTCTTTAAACCAAAGCAAACATACAGGCAGGCCATGTTTGTTCTGCACAGTTCTTGCTTTTTGCCCTTGGTCATCTGATTCCCAAAGTTCCTGGTTAATTTCGTCCTCAGGATAAAGCTGACAAAGGGCAGCTGGGACTATGGAAGGACAAGGATCTCTAGAGGCAAGGGGGTTAAGGGCACACAGCAGTTCTCTTGTTAGATAATGGTTTTGTATTTGACTTTCTCCCCTCCCCGTAACCCTCCCCGCCCCCCCACCCCAACCTGGTCAAAGAGCTCGACCAGGCAACACCCAAAAGATTCTGGAAGGTTTAAGACCCTTTAACAGAAAAGTGTCCTCTCCACTTATATGTGAGGATTTTGTATTCAGGGATGGGACCACATCAAATGGGGTCTATAGAGAAATTGCTCAAACCATTAAGGCAACTCCAACAACTTTAAAATCAACATCAGAGAGACTTCAAATGTGCCAATTATGGTGCCGGTGCAGTGGTGGTCCTTACAGTGACAACAGTGTGCCTCCAGCTTCTCCATGGATCTCCCCAAGCCTTCTTTATCTCTCACCTACTAAGACAGTGGTTCATAACCTTCTGACCCTTTAAATACAGTTCCTCATGTTGTGACCCCAACCATAAAATTATTTTTGTTGCTACTTCATAACTGTAATGTTGCTACTGTTATGAATCATAATGTAAATATCTGAGATGCAGGATGGTCTTAGGCGACCCCTGTGAAAGGGTCATTCAACCGCCAAAGGGGTTACGTGGGTGAGACTGGCATTAAACCTCCTGTTAAACTCATGCTACAGAGTTCAATACCAGGTGGGCAAAAGTAGATCTACGGTTGTTCTTATGAAAAAAAATACAATAATTAAACAATAATACAAGAATAAACTCTGTGTTTCATGTACTCACAACTGTAAACTACTTTTGGCCCACCCTGTATGTACAGGATTCAAATACATCTTATTTTATTTAAAGGAACTCAACTTCTCTTTGGCTTACTGAAATAGAAGTCTTTGTCTTACTCTAGTCCAGTGGTTCTCAACCTTCCTAATGCCACCACCCTTTAATACAGTTCCTCATGTTGTGGTGACCCCCAACCATAAAATTATGTTCATTGCTACTTCATAACTGTCATGTTGCTGCTGTTATGAATCATAATGTAAATATCTGAGATGCAGGATGGTCTTAGGCGACCCCTGTGAAAGGGTCATTCAACCGCCAAAGGGGTCGCGACCCACAGGTTGATAACCGCTGTTCTAAGACATACTAACACACTGAGCCATATCAAGTTAGGAAACCTTTATGTAACCTGAAATCTACAATCTTGCTTAGGGCACACTGTGATACATATATCCAACAAAGAAAATACTAGTAATATAAGGCAATATATAAATACTAAACAAGTGGCATTTTTGAAAAAATGCAGGGTGTGGATGGGGACAGATCAGTGTGGCCTAGAGCACAAAATGGAAAGACATTGCCTATCATGGAAATGGAAGTTCCTAGCCTGCTTTCCAGTGATTGCCATAATCTGGCTTCAACCTGCCTCTTACAGCCCTACCTCCCAGGACTCTTCCTCTGTAATCAAACCAACCTGAACCCTCAGCTCACTTTGCTTCATGGCTGGTTTGTTTTTGTTTTTGGGGGTGGAGGATGGGAGGTGGGGTGGAAGGGTGTTTGTTTGTTTGTTTTTACCGCTTAGCACAGTTCTTCCTTTCCTCTCTGCTTGTCCAATCGCTAACCAGGTTCAAGGTCTGGTTCACATGTCTCCTGTTCCTTGTCACTTTTCCAGCCCCTCCCCCAGCCCTCGGTAACCTCCCCTTGCTCTGTGTCCACCAGCATTTCACGTGCAGCACTTACTATCTGGATGTTCATGCATTCATCAGTTGTGGATGGCCGTTCGATGGCTCTGGGCTTGCTATCTCAGACTATTACCTAAACTGCAAATTACCTACTTTCCCTTCAAAGTCCAAGACCCCCATCTCCCTCTCCTTCATCCAGGATGACATATTAGCCTCAACAGTCCTATTTGTCCTTGGGTCCCCTATGTTTATGGAGCCTCCAGATGTAGATTATGTAATAGATTTGGTTATTTTCTCCTGTTAATCTGTCTCATGTTAATTTGATAAGACTAACCAGAAGAATTTAAAAGGGTAGAAGGAAAAATATTTTTCTTTCCTTACTATGACTCCCTTGTTTTCTAAATGCCTGAGCCTGATAGTCAGTCTTTTGGGTAATCATCCCTGCTTCTGTCCCTTCACCTTTACCCTCAGTTTTTCTCTCACTTCTTTCCTCTTCCCCGTGGTCTCAGTTCCTGCATAGTCCGCTTGCTGAACCTCAAAGCTGACAAACTTGGCCCCTAATGCCTTTTTCTAAGAACTGGCCCTTGCAGCTTGTGTCTAGTTTCTTTGAGGTGGCCTCACAGCTGCTGTTGGCTGTACTTCCCACCTACACTCCACTCTTCTGTCTTTGGCTAGCCCCAAAGAACCCCAAATAATGTCAAGAACTGTGCCTTTGAGGTCCTAGACACATAGGCTCTGACCATGGTCTTTGGGGTTGTGGGGCCACCATCTCTACAGAAAGGGAGCATCAGTTCTAGAATACACACCAGATTAAGAGCAACCCAGCAAACCAGAAAAATCAACTGTGATGTGGGAGAATCATATCGGTACTCCCAGGAACATAGATAAAACTCCCTTGTCTGATTCATCTTTATTTTGGCAGAGTTCATGTTGAGTCATTTTTCTTGCTTGAGCACCAAAACATACACCCACATAGTTCTGAGCCCTGATCCCAGCTGTCAGGTAACTGGTTCACACTCCATTCCCAAGTAAGTTCTCTGGTCAAGGGGACTGTAAGTGGGGGAATAAGCAGCTATAAACAATCCCCTTGTGGCCACCTTTTACGTCCACCCCAACCCAAGCCCACAAATACCACCTGGAGAGCCTCTCCTCACAGAGAGGGGTGTTTGATCCACCTGCCTTCCTGATAAACTTTCAGACAGAAGTCAGGCG
>NW_006284340.1:335843-348665 GCF_000327345.1 Myotis davidii | reverse complement strand
GGGGGAGGAAGGATAGTGTTGAGTAGGGTTGTTAATGTCATCATTTCCAATTCAAAACCAATTCCTGGATAAATACACTGTCTTAGTCTTGGAAGGCAAATATCTATTTGTTAAATGTCAATAATTGATTTGTAAGACTTTTTTAATGGACCAATCCTAAAAAAAATAAAAAAAGCCAGTGGATGAGTGGATAAAAAAGGTGTAGTACATTTAAACCATGGACTATACCATGTAGTACATTTATACCATGGAATACCATGCATCAGTAGAAAAGAAGGATCTCCAACCCTTTGAGACAGCATGCAGGGACCTGGAGAGTATCAGGCTCAGCAAAACAAGCCAGTTAGAGAAAGACAAGCATCACAAGATCTCACTCATATGTGGAGTCTAATGAACAAAATAAACTGATGAGCAAAATAGATCCAAAGACACTTAGAAGCATGGACAGACTGCAGACTCTCAGAGGGAAGGTGGGGAAGGGTGGGGGAGTAGGAAGAGCTCAACCAAAGAACTTGTATGCATATATGTATAATCCATGGGCACAGACAATAGGGTGGTGAAGGCCTAGGGCAGGGGGTAGGGGTGAGCTAGAAGGGTCAATGGTATGTGGGGGAGTGGATACGGACTTGTGTAATACTTTCAACAATAAAGATTTAATTTAAAAAAAAAAACACCGTAGATTAGCTTTGCCTGTTTTTTAAATTGATAACAGTTGAATCATGTGGTATAAAAAAAAAGAAAAAGAAAGAATGTGAATAGGGGAAAACAAAAGCAGGCTATCAATTGGTTGATACCATGTATTACAGGCAGAGATGGAGACAAAGGTAAGCATTGAACAGAGAGCAAAAACAAATACATCAAAATGCCAACTTTTTCACCATGAGCAAATGTGACTCTAGTAATGGTAAATAAATGTTTTGTTTTTCAAGCATAGATTGCCTTGCCCTGCCTCTGTCGCATCAAGAAGCCCGGATGAAAGCCGAGTGACCTGAGTGCAAAGACCTGCAGATCTTCCTACCCTGTGGCCTGGCCCTCCTTCCTATTGTCCAGCACTGTGTCCGGCGAAGGCCATTACCTTTATCTGAGGGCAAGGGTGGGTTGAAAGCCCCCCAGCAGAGGTAGCTCAGGCATTGAGGTCTGTAGGAATCAAACTCAGAGGTAGTTTTAGAGGCCACCAATGACTCCACAGTTGCACCCCCAACCCACCCGCAAAACTTGCTCCAAAAAGATTCAGTAGCAAAATGGGAAAGGGAGGAGGTCAGGAGTAGGAGAGGAATGAGGCAAAGGAGCCAAGAGGGGGATTTCTAATAAAGAACTGAAACTACCCTGTTCAGGAGCTGGCAGACGGCCCAGGACCTCTGAGGGTGGGAAGAGAAGGGCTGGGAGAAAACCAGGGAGAAGAGGCAAGGTTCAAGTCAGCTCAGGACACCCCCACCTCCTCCCTCTGGCTCCAGCCTCCTCTACTCATTGCCAGATCTTTTAAATTCCCTTTTGTGTTCTGTTATCTCTCTAGCTCCCACACCTCCCCCCACCACCAACTTGATTCTATCATCCTTGAACAATCTGAACTTGTTTCTCCAGGGCCTGTAGCTCCTGCTGCAGGTGGTGACAGTCCCACCCCAGTTCTTACAGACGGAACAAGAATGAAAGGTCAGGGAGGAAGTAGAGGGTGGCTGGGGGTAGAGGAGAAAAGCATGGAGGAGACTTCACTTGGAGGAGACACTCAGAAGTGGAAAGAGGGCTTCTGAGAATGCCCAGCCCCAAGCTACCCTCATCCCCGTTACACTATTACTGTTGTCTGACTGCTGGGCTGCCCTTAGTGTTGAGTTCAAAGTAGGGGGGAGCAGAGGGGAGGAAAGAGCAGGCTCATAAGTGTGTGTAGGGGGGGATTCATTACCCACCTCCACATTCACAGGACAGGGCCCTGCGGAAGTGGCAATAGGTAGACGGTCTGTCCTTTAGATACTAACATATTGCTTGACAGTAGTTTAACACGCACACCTAAGAAATATGTGTGCATGTGTTTTGTTGGATTGAATTGTGACCAGTGTTCCCAGGATTAATCGGATAAACTCAGCTAATGAGTTCCCTAAGAGTTTTCACTCTTCTCTAACTTAAAGTTTTAATCCTCTTCTGCCTCCAGGAAAAAGAAGGAAAAAAAAGAAAGAAAAAAACAACCATTAGGGCAGCGGTTCTCAATCTGTGGGTCGCGACCCCTTTGGCGGTCAAACGACCCTTTCACAGGGGTCGCCTAAGACCATCCTGCATATCAGATATTTACATTACGGTTCAGAACAGTAGCAACATTACAGATATGAAGTAGCAACGAAAATAATTTTATGGTTGGGGGTCACCACAACATGAGGAACTGTATTTAAAGGGCCAGAAGGTTGAGAATCACTGCATTAGGGCTTTCCCAATCCCCACAGTTATTTCCCTGCTCCACCCCCCTTTGGCTCTCCAAATTCTCCATTTCCTCCCACCATACAAGCAGAAAGGCGTGGTTTTCAGGTGGGCTGGTGAATGAGGAGACTTTCCTGTCAGCTCTTTGGCTCACGTGGCACAGGAGTCACAACCACAACTGACTGAGACCAGGTTCCAACCAGCAAACTTCTGTCTTGTTTACTGACTTACTGCTGTGTCCAGGTGGTTCTGGGAAAACTGCTGTCACCTCTGAGGCCCAAGGCACAATCTCTGGCTGCTGAAACTGCCAGCATCCTGGATTACCACTCCTTGCCTAACCCCAGCCTCCCATCCTTGGCTCCCTACTAGGAACTGGATGGCTCAGGGGACTTCTCTTGACGTTATCTCCTAATTTGAACAAGGAAATGAAGAGCAGTTGACAACTGTGGAAACCATTTATTTTCAGTAAATTTCAAGGGGAAAGTGGGAGCAAATAAACAACCATTCAGTAAAAAAGCATTTAATGCACACTGAACAAAGTTATGGTGATCCAGATTAGTCCTGACCAATAGAAATATAATGTGAGCCATGTATGTAATCTAAAAGTTCTAGTACCCACATTAAAAAAGTCATTTTAAAAATATGATATTCATTTTTATAACACATTTTATTTAACCAAATACATCCGAAATATTACCATTTCAATATGTAAGCAGTATAAATTTATGAATATCATATATTTATACTAAATCTTCAAAATCCGGTGTGTATCTTATGCTTAAAGCACATCTTAGTTCAGACAAGCTTCATTTCATGTTCTCAAAAGCCATATGTGGATCTAATGGCTACCATATTGGACAGCACAGATCTACATAGAAATAAATGCCTCATCATCATACTATCAGGAGAGTTAGAAAATAAATAAGTAACAAGATGATTCTAGATTCAGAAGATGATTCAGAATAAAGAAGATGATTCTAGATTATGATAAGTGCTAGAAGTGAAATACAGTGATGAGACAGCAACTGAGGGGTAGGGACGGGGAGTGTTACTATTTTAGATGAGAAAACCACGTGGGGCCTCTCACAGGAGAGAGCATTGGAGTGGGTACCTACAACATGGAAATGGATCAGGCGGGTGAAGAAGTAGGATAGAGACTTCCAGGCAGTCAGAAGAGCAGAGGCCCTGAGGCATCCAAATGTCTGGCTGAGAATGTTCTCCTGTGTGACTGGAGAACAGTGCCCATGGAGGGGAGTGAAATGAGAAGACACTGAAGAAATGAACAGGAACCAGAGCACCTGGGGCTTGTAGGCCTTGCAAAAGAGCTCCATGTAATTCTAGGAACAAGGGGATCTGGTGAAGGCATTTCAGCATAAATGAGATGTAATCTAATTTACAATTATAAAGGATTTCTCTATCTTTTGCACAGAGAAAGAATTAGAAAGCAGGAAGAGAAGATGCACAAAAACCTAGTGGGAGGAGGTAACTGAGTTGAGTAGGTGAGGGAAGGCAGAGGCTTGTCTAGGGTGATGACAGTGAAGGTAAACAGATGTGACTTCAGAGATGCTTTGAAGGTGGCCCTGACACACTTAATAATAGGGGTACGGAGGAGAGAAGAATCAAGAATGTCACCCACAATGTTGACTTGAGCACATGGCTTCCCTCCCTGTTCTCTCCACCTAGTCCCAAATTCAATAAAGCACATCCCAAGAACCTCTAGTCTCCCTGAAACCGAAACTTTAGCCAGAAAACCAGCTTTCCTGGGCATTGGACAGGAATCTGTCTCCGGAGTTTGAAGCCAGCAGATGGGTCCCTCCTCTCTGTTCACCTGTGCTTATGCACTCCTGAAATCTGTAAGGAATTCACCAGCTCCCAAATCAGGACTCCATTCTGTAGACGGTGTCTACGCTTTGGGGTCAAAGAAGTGTTGAGAAGATAACCTTGATCAAATTACTCACAGCACAGCACAGGCCGGCCAGCCTAAATTGGCATGTGCATTTGTCTTACTGATTAAAGAAAGGGTAGACAGGTATTCTAGGGGTGTCAACCAACAATGCATTCAAAATTAAAAGTCACAAAGGCAAGTCTATGTGCACCACACTAAAAAACAACTGTAATAACCAAAGTTACTGGTCTGACTTAAGACATAAATAAGTTCCTAAGGAATGAATTTTCTAACAGCACTTCCTTATTTACTCTAGGCAAAGGTGGAGCCTTAGCACACTTGATACAAAGACTAGGTTGTATATGAGAGTTGACATAAGCATTTAAATTAAGTCATGACTTGAAAACTAAGGGAGGGTTTGGTTGTGGGGGGGGACGAGGGGGCGCGTCAAGAGAGTGAGGGGTATGACAGTGACCTCAGGTAACAGGTAGAACATACAAAAACAGGGTGAACTGGGTGATAGCAAATGCCTGACCCCGACCCTCTCTTCCTGGGCCAAGGGTGATAAAAGGCATGCTACATAGCAACTACGCCAGAATAGAATTAGTAACATTTCCGCTGTTCAGAAATAAGTATCCCCAACAGATGACATTTCCCAGGAGAATTGAACCTGGAGCCTAACAGGCCTGAGCTTACATCCTGGAATTGGCCAAGTTACAGTAACTGTGAAGGAAGAGTCCCCTATTCAGTTTGGCTGTCAGTCTGTCCTTATGCAAGTCAGCCCCCTCCCTGCTGCCCCCCAGCCAAGGGACGCTGCATGGGATGTGAGGACACAGTGCCTAATGTAGTTCTGTCTGTGCATGAAACCTTCTTGGCAGTGGGCATAGATACTGGGCCTGGCTCTCCAGAAATAGCAGCTCTCAGGGAAAAAAGCCTGACTTTCTCTCTCGTTGAGGCCCGTTTCCTTTTCTGACACTTTCCCATGCCCTTGCTGGGGGACTGAAGAGGGCAAGATTCTCTAAAGGAGACTCCGAACACTAACTCATTTCCACGGCGAGAATACCATGACCTGAAGCGCATCCCTAAAGAGCCTCTCGGAGAAAGGGGCTGTCACCTCCCCACCAGATCCATATGTGAATGGATGTAAGGGAGAGATGGAGGGGAAGATGGAGGTAGAAGAAGGTAATGGGAAAGAGAAGCCATCAGCTGAGTTCAAACTAACTGAGACCCCCTTTGAACAACCAACAGAGCTTCAGATACTGACCTGGCACCTTAATCACACATCATCATTAACCTTTCATTAGTCACCCTCCATTCGACAGCCCCAAATCTTTTTAAAATTTATTTAATTTACTTGTGTTTGTGTTGTCACTTCAAAGTGTTACAACCACGCACTCATGCCAGTCTGGTTTTCTTTAAGTCGGAACTGGCCTTTCAGCTGATGGTGTGCCACTTTCTCTAGAATCAGTAAGGAGTGAAAATTCTAATCAACTGATCCCACAGCCTTCTGATAACATTGTGTGCACACACATGTGTAACCTGAGCAAGGCCAGTGGATCTAATCTAGTGCCTGGAGGGCAGAGACCCAGAAATCAGGTGTCCTAGACTCAGATTTCAGCTTTGCCACTGAGTTGTAAGACTTTCAGCAGGTCACCCCTTCTTTGGACTGCCCACGTCCATAGGTAAATGTAGAACAACGCCAGCTCAGAAATAGTAACAATTCGGTTGTACAATGTCTCATTGTTCTGTGAGTCTGTTAAGGATTAGAGATGGAGGGAGGATGTAAATCACTAGCATTTTTAAACAATAGATGTGCACATATGAGAAGTCCGCTCGGCAAGAACAAACACCTGATCTGAGATAAAATTCTGAACAATATCCTCATTATGAGAACCCACAGATTTTAAAAATTCACCAGAGCTTTTCGGTGGTTTGTCTTTCTGGTATTTTCAGATCATACAGTCGACACAAGAAGCAGCTGGAATCAGCGGGGAGATTCTACAAGGGGGAAGGTACATTGCTGATCCTGGCCAAAGAGGCTTGCCTTTTATTTCTAGAGCTCAAACTACCCTGCCTGCCTGAGAGGTGGGAGGAAGGGTTCATCTAATCAACCTGGCTGTGAAAAACAACCCTATCAAAGTGGAGGGGGTGGTCACAGGACTTAGGGACTTAACTACAGATCTTCAAATTACAATTGAGAGTTAAACTGAGTCTGGTTCTAAAGGGGTTTGACTTCCTCAGGAGGGGCAAGTTCAAATATAAAGTCCACAAAGAAATGCAAAGTCTAGTTAGACCAGTAGTTTTTAACCTGTTTTTCTCTTCTTTTAGTCTGTCATAGGGGTGATTTCATGTGTTGTTGTTTATCATTTGCCTCTTCACTTTGGAAGTGAGGGTGAGGGTCATGTCTATTTTATTTCTATTATATTCTCTGGGCCTAGTAGAGGATTTTAAAAATATATGCTGTGAATATTTGAGTGAATAAGGAATGAATAATTTAGTCATTATTTTAGGTCCTGGACGCCCTTTTAAAAATTGGGTAAAAAGGCCTCTCTCCACTTAAAAATTTAAAAAAAGATATCCAAAGGATATTCATGTTTCACCTGTGACAGTTGGTATCCCTCAAAAGCACATAAAATCTCTCCTGTCAGTGCCGTCTCCAGAGGAGCAGTTCTGAAGATTGGGACGAGGGTCTTCTGATCCCGGACTAAGGTGTCTGAATTTAGCCCTTGGAAATGCCTGAAGGATTCTTCTTTGGACACATGTCCAGTAAAAGAAGACCCTCTCAACTGGTGACTCAGAAAACTTGAGTTGGAACCCAGCTCTTGCCTCTTCCTAGTTGTAGTGTCATAGCCAGATGCCGGACCTCTCTGGGCCTTTGTGAATCAAGGTCTGACCTAGCCCGAATGTTCCATAATACAATAGATAACGTAACCAGGCCAGCAAAGCGACTGGCAGAACTTTAAAGGCAACCGGATGTTACTGTGTAGTTTATGTGTGTAGTCTGTCTCATAGCCGTGCTCACTTATTGAGAGAAGAGAGTACAATTTATGTTGAAGCAAGAGATATTCTAAGCAAGACATCAGGAAGAACTCTGAACTATAAAAGGATTAAAAGACACAAGTCAGGAATATGGGTGGTGGTGGCATCTCCCTCTGAAGGTGTATCGGATATTCAACTCTCAGATGATTTATTCACAGTATTACCTCGAAAGGAGTCATCAAGTCAGACTGCCTCCAAAATCCATCACTATTTTCATTCTAGAAAAAAACCTAGGATGACCTTTGCCACAAATAAGGTCTTAAGTGCAAGATTCCTGACCATTTATTCTAATCCTTTGGAACAGAATATTGGTCCCCTTGAGGTGTTTTATTTTTTCTGGTCAGCTCTTTAATACAAAGAAGCCTGAAAAAGCACCTTCCAGGCAGTTCTTCCCATTGCCATCTCTTGTTTAATCCTAGAGAAGCCTGCAGGCATGCTTTTTCATATCAATTTTATAGATAAGAAAACTAAGACATATTAGTTTCATGTATATGACACAGTGATTAGACATTTATATAACTTGCAGTGATCATCCCAATAAATCTAATATAAACTGTAATTTAAAAATAAAAAATATTTTAATATATAAATAATAATAATAAAGACAACTGACACAGAGAAACAGAGTAACTTGCTGCCACGTAACTAGGAAATGTTGTAGAATTTAAATCTAGGTCTATCTGACTTGGAAGTATTTTTCACAACACCTGGCCGGGGAGAAACGAAGTGGTGGTTGGGCAACTGAAGGGTTTCCAGGTAGTGCTGTATGCAAAGCGACTGACTCATTCTGCTCACTGAGGGCTAAGGTGCATTCCATATCTGGAAGGTCTCCGCTTAATCTTTTCCCCAAGTTACTATCTCTGAGTATCTTCCTTAAAACAGTAGACTTTTAGATTCCAGCGCTCCTTAAAATCCAAACATTTGAAAAAACAAAGAGATAATGAATTTGGGAAGAGATGCTCAACCTCATGACATATCAGGGAAATGCAAATTGAAATCATGGTGAGAGAGCACTTCACACCACTACAAAGTCCAAAGTTAAAAAGTCTGACAATGCCCATGTGAAGCGAGGATATTGAACAAGGGGAACGTGTGTCACCAATGAAAATAATATTTGTTCCATCACTTTGGAAAACAATAGGACTCACCTTGCATGCTGAACATGCCTATAACCTCTGACTCAGCAACTGATAACTAGGATACGGTCCATATATTCTCTTGCATGTATCAACCATTTAATAAAAATATTTTAAAATAAATTAGAATATACTATAATCTATGATCTATGTACCACAGACACTGAGACACTGTGGGACTGAGGGGTGTCTCTAGAAGAGAGGAGTCAGCCATAGAACAGAGCAACACTAAACAGCCTACAGACGGACTAAACTCACCAACTTGCTCTCATTCATTATGAATATGGATGCCAGATAAGATGCGATATCCAGTAAATCTGAATTTCAGATAAAGCAAAGAATAGATTTTTAGTGTTAAGATTGTTCCATGTAATATTTGGGGTGTACTTTTATTGTAAGAATTTAAACTTAAAATTATTTTTCTGAAATTCAAAAATACTTGGTACTCTCTATTTTTATTTGCTAAATATGGCAACCCTAATAATGAACCTCTTATTATTTGTAAGTTCAATGTGTTTTGATCCTTAAATGAAAACCAATTATTTAGCACATAAAAGAGAATAATTTCATATAGTAGGACTTCTTGCCAATAGGGAGTAGAATAGTACTGTTAAGAGTTTGACATGTGAAATCAGGCAAACTTGGTCTGAGCCCTAGCTCTGCCACCTGCTAAATGTGGGCTAGAGTAACTTATGCACTCTTTTTATGCGTTGGTCTTTTGATCTGTAAAATGAAGTGCCCACCTCATTTGGGCTGTTGTATTAAATGAGGTAAAATGCACTGTAGGTACTCAGCACTATGCCAGACACAGTATCGTGTGCCACCAATAATATGACTCACTTTTACCCATACAATTGGTTCCCTTAAAACTGAACACTAGAATAGATTGATAGCATCTGGGTGGCCGGGACACCATCCTCATTTCAGGACAGAAAAAAGTCAGAGGCGGGAGCTACCTCCTTTCTAATTCACTTGTTGTCCGGGAGCAAAAAAAGCAGGAGAAAGGACTGGATGACCTCCACCGTCCTCCCAACCCTGGCATTTGGTGGCCTTTATGTCCTTAGCAATCTCAGGGTCCTGATGATCGCTGGTGCTTGTGGCTGTAACTGAGAAATGCGCCCAGTCGTGTTCTATCCAGTGTGAGTCCGTGCAGTCATGGGAATTTGCTCGGAGGCTGTGAGCCACATATCCTTCCCCTACTGTGGAAATACACTTTCCCGTGCTTTTTAACTCTTATTCATAGCTCAGGGTATTACTCTGGATCCAAAGAAAACAACATACGTGATCAGATGAGAACCTGGCCAAGATTTTAGAGACCCCAACAGCAACTCCCTATCACTAGCAGAACTCTGTCTCTATGATCCCTTCCCTTTTCTTGCTTTTATCCTCTCCATCCTCTGTCTCTATACATTAAAAATTATTTTTACTGGTGTAGTCACAGGTATAATCAACAGTCAGTTCCTGTCATTACATTTTTAATTTTAAGAATGTGGTTAACAAATAACTGATACTTGATAACATTGCCAATCATAAAGCAAGTCCATATAGTAGAATATCCCTCTGTCACAAGGATAAGGAAAAAATTATCTAGAAGAGACATGGCCATGCTCTGCATCAGTGGCTCCATTGCATCAAGTGACATTGCACTATGAAGAGAGAAATACCCCTTGAAGGAGGAATGAGCTGAGTAGAGTTGATTCACTACAAGCCCTGATTTATATCCTTTGTAGGAGACGACTTTTCACAGCATGGCTGAGGCCCAGAATGTGAACTGGGCCATCATCTCATGAAAGATGCAGTTACCCACGTGATGTCAGAGTCCTGGTGGGTTTCCCTGAGCCTGAAGTATCCTACACCTTGTTCAGTTTCCCTCTCCCTCAAGGCCTCAGACATTACAATTTTGGCAAACTAATTTTGACCGAGAGCCCAGAAGGCATCAAGCATGTTTTCAATACTTTTAGTTTTAGGACAAGCAGCCTTTCTTTGCAGGCTGGCCATCTCATCCTTACCTCAACCCATCCAGTGGGCCTGCAAATATAACCAAGCCAGAGGATACTAGCTTAAAGGTTCCAAAAAGTATCATGTCATGCTATGCTTCAGAGAGAGCTCCAGCGGGACTTGGGAAATTACGTGAACACTGCTCCCACTTCTAGCCTGGAGTCGCAGAAAGAGGCAGGGCTGTGATTAAGAGTCCTGTCCAAGAGCTTAGCCTTTGGGCCGCCATCTTCAAGTGGGTGGATCGGAACAATCCCTGAGGTCCCTCCTTATTCTATGACTTGTGCTGAGTCATAGAAAAGGAAGCTCTCCCCTTACTCCCAGATGTATTCTGATGGCTTTCTATTGTTACCTCTCTCAAATGAGTAATATTTTGTTAGTCTTTCCCTTTTCATTGAGAGAAAGGAAAGAAGCGAGGGAGGGTGGGAGGAGAGAGCAAAGCTTTTAGAAAAAATATTTTAAAAAACCCATGCTTTTTGGAGTTGGTTGGTTGCTGGTGTCTCTGCAATGCAGTGATTATATACTAGTACACCTGGCATTCCATCCCAGGGCCATGCCTCTCTGAAGTCACCTGGTTATCAGATCCAACTTTATTCAAAGTGAAATGTGGGACCCAGACAACTTTCCAGGAGGCATCAGAAGTCTCCAATGGGTCGGGATTCAAGACACAAGTTTCCCTGCTGCTGCTCCTCTCAGCCTCTGCTTCCTTATTTTTTAAAAAACACCATTACTGGAGTTTAGTTAGAATGATATCGTCCATCAGCCCCAAATGGGTGTTTTGTTAAACACAGGAATATTTTAGGGTTCCCCCTCTTCCACCAATAGTCAGAAATGGACAGCAGGTTTTGCTGAGGGGTTTGGGGAAGGGCTTCCCACTTGTTGCCATCACCACAGTTCCACAAATTGTCCCCACACTGCAGTACTGCAGTGACTATAGCGGTGTTAATCATTCTTGGAAAATGAAGACCAAATCACTTAGCCATGGGATCTAGGCCACCAGGGGTGCAACATTCACATCCACCGAGTTCAAAAGGATTTCCAGAGGAAAATTCCATTGGACGTTCCCTAGGCCAGCACTTTCCTGGCTGCCTATCACCTGCCCCCAGCGCTTCCTCCTCCTCTTCCACCCATCCTAACTGCCCCATTAAAGAGCAGCCCCCGTACCCCACCCAGGCGGCAACTAAGGTCATACCTCTGGGTAGCTTCAAAGGGAAGAGAACTGGAAAGGTCTGGATACCTCCTCTCCTGCCTATCTCGGATTGAGGCCCGAGGCTAGAGTGCCTGTGAATCAGATTGTTCTTCTATGCCCGCATAAAGTTTCCATCCTGGAAAAAAATTCCTCCCTTTGAAGAGAGAAAGCATCCAAAAGCAGTGCTTTTCTAAATAGGTGCCACAGACTATTATAAACAGAGCATTCTTTACCAAAGACTGAGCTTAATCTTAAACGGATTTCTTGACTACAAGATCTCTCAGATGCGCGCTGTGAGTGTCCACAAAGGGATGTGGCTTCTTTCAGCACCCTCTCATTTCATCTGACTATGGAACTCCTTTGTTGCGATGCGACTTCAGAATACACTTTGGGAAAAACTATCTTTGGAGAAAGACAATAATTTTTTCTTTTTCCCCACTTTGTAAACCTCTGGTTTAGATCTTTAGGGATTGTTGAAGCCAGAATTGATGTAAAACACAGGTCGCCACTGCAGCTCATGAATATGATGGATGTTCAAGTTGGGGCCTAAGAACCATTATTTAACTCTGCTTATTCTGGCAGTTGAGGAAGGAAGGATCTGTCTGTCCACTGTGGCTTCCTCATTGGAAGAACAGCCTTTTATCTCAGAAGCCCAGGATCTCTGAATAAAAACAAAACAAAACTGACCGTTGTCCTAGAGTCCTTACCTTTCCCACAGTATCTTTAAGGTCTATCATCTTCACTTCTGCTCTTTCTCAACTTGATCCCCCTATAAGACTCCTCCTCCCTGTGAGTGGTCAACAACGTACTTCAATGGGGTACAAATCTTGTGCAGTGTCCCTTAAATTACGGTCCCTGGGCTAGCAGTATTAACAGCACTGGAGAAGTTATTACAAGTGCCTCTGCCTAGACATTCAAAATCAGGAAATCTGGTAGTGAAGCTTGAACCATCTTGATTTAAAAAGCCTTCCAGCGGATTCCCTTACATGGTGAAGTTTAAGAACTCCTGTCTTGAGGAATCCTCTTTTACATTTTCATTCATTCATTCTACAAATATTTGCTGATGGATGAGACTAAAGGAGGGTCAAAATAGAAAAGGTCCTTAACCAGAAGGTACTTAACATTAATGGGGGAGCCAGCAATAATCAAGTAAACAAAATAACTGAAGACTAATT
>NW_006284340.1:314679-335741 GCF_000327345.1 Myotis davidii | reverse complement strand
AGAGGACGAGAAAGAGGGCCCAGAGGTAGAAATCTATTGGGTTATTGGCACCGTGGGCAGCAGACAGACTGCAGTGAGACTTTATTCTGACAGCAATGGGAGCTCATGAAGCAACACTTGTAGGCTGGTTTCTGTTTAAAATAGACAAAATGACCAAAACATAACATTTCATTTCAGATTGGTTTCTTTTGGAAGAAACTATCTTCCTTAGGGTTTTTTGTGTGTTTTTGTTTTTGTTGTTGTTTTTTTAGAGCAAGAGAAAGGGAGGGGGGATGGGAGCAGAGGGGAGAAAAGGAGAGGAGAGGAGGTTCATTTCAGATTGGTTTCTTTTGGAAGAAACTACCTTCCTTAGGGTTTTCTGTGTGTTTTTTGCGTTTTTGTTGTGTGTGTTTTTTTAGAGCAAGAGGAAGGGAGGGGGGATGGGAGCAGAAGGGTTTTTGTTTTTGTTGTTGTTTTTTTAGAGCAAGAGAAAGGGAGGGGGGATGGGAGCAGAGGGGAGAAAAGGAGAGGAGAGGAGGGGAGGAAGGAGAAGGTGATGGGGAGGGAGAGGGGAAGAGGGGAAGGGAGAGGGAGACAGGGAGACAGGAAGAGAGGGAGAGGAGAGAAGCATCGATGTGAGGAAAATATCGATCTGTTGCCTCCCACATGCACCTGGACCTGGGCCAGGAATCAAATCCACAACCCTTTGGTACACAGAACTGAGCCACACCAGCCAGGGGCCACTCCCTTAGTTCTTATTTGGTGAGCTGATGGCAAACACACCTGTTTTAATAGTCACTAAAGTCAAACATGCAATTTGATCATGGGGAAGATAAATCAGTAGGGGGGAAGCCTAATATGATGTGTTTCAAAGCCACATGAGGAAATACAAATGATCACTCCCCCACTTCCCACAACCCTTCACCTCTGCCTCTCACACCTACACATTTCAGCACATGGCACCTGGCCTGCCTTGGAACTTCCGGCTTACAAACTTTTCTTGCGGGTAAAGAGCCCTGGACTCGTCCTTCATTCCTCTGGCTGTCAGTTCCAAACCCTTCTCCCTGCCATGTAGGTTAGGTGTACACCTATACTGCTCTCTGGGTGTAAGCATATAAGGACAGCTCCTAGGCCAAGTACAGACCCAGACGCTAAAGTCTTAGATGCTGTGTGACCAGAACCAGGCTACTTGCACCCCCAGAACTTTAGAAAAATGCCCTGCAAATGCATGGATTCATTCACTCATTCAACCAATCTTTATGAAGTGCCTTTTATGTTCCATAAGACTAATAAGGCATATCCTACCACAGAGGAGCTACACTACAGTTAGAAGACATGCAGTGACGTGTTGGAACTCACTCGTAAAGACAGACGTTGTATAAATGCTGGTCGCTGCATTTTCAGGAATTTTGAGAGTTGTTAAGCAGCCATTAATTTAAAAATTATATGCACTTACAGTTAAGTAAATTATATTACAAATAAAAATAATACTCATTGCTTCCTAATTAACACTTTATTTTATTTACATTTTACTATTATCTATATTGTTATGATTACTTATGTGTATGGTACAAAAATTGTATAATGCTATGCAATGTGCATCTTTTTCTGACTCCTCATTTAATAATGTTACATTAAACCCCTGAATGTTCCAGGGTAAGAGAATTTACATAATGGAAATTGGCAAACACTATAAATCAGTGCTTGGCTTATTATTTTATTAACTGTCAGACTTAAGTGAAAGGAAAAAATGTTAATAATGCAGATTAAAAACTCAAAGTATGTCATGTCTGAAGCTACTACATTGCAAATGGCATAAAAATTTGAGGAAATATTCTTCCACTACTCAAAAGCTATTATCCATTTCAGCAAAATTATTGATAAGCAAATGAAGTTCCAATATGTCTTTGTTTTACTTTTTCTTATTCATTAATGTAAGACTGGCTATGGATTCAAGATTTTGCTGAAAATGAAAATATTTCATGAGAATCAATTTGGCTACATAGAATTCACATAAGGAGATTGCATATTTTATTTTTTAGAAATTATGTGATATACTTCTTTATAACAGTAAAATTGATAATAAACTCACATGCGTGTAGATAGATAGACAGATGACAGACAGACAGACAGATCTCTATTCTTTGTTTCCATTGAGAGCCAGTTGGTAACCATTTACCAGCACACAACTGGCTTATACACATTGCCAATATTTGCAATATGGTGTGACAAGTGCTGTGATGTATGCAAAGGAAAGACACGCCAGAAATCGGGGAGGGGGAGTAATTTCATGTGGAGCCAAAGAGGACGTGACTTAAGTGTTATCTTGAGGAAAGAATGAGAACCTCTTAGTTAAGTGACAGGAAAATAATTCCAGGGAAAAAATCCACGAAGACTGTAAAACAAAGTTTTGTTCAAATTTTGCACCCTGCTCTTTCTGTTGTTATTGACCTTTAAACAAATAAGGGAAATTATAATGTACATATTCTTCTATGAGTTGGTTTTTTAATCACTATTATATCACTGAATTTCATCTATGGTGATGCACAACTATAGTTTATTCATTTCCACTGTTATATAGTTTGCCATTGTATCTACTTAATGGTTTATCTATCTTTCTACCACTGAGGTACATTAGGGTTGTTTATTTCAGGTTTTTGCCCCATAAAGCAATGCCACCATCAGCATTTTCATATATGTCTCTTGTACATATACAAGAATTAACTCCCTAGAAGTGAAATTGCTGCAGGCGCATTTGCAACTTTGTTGGAGGATGCCCACTCTTTTTCCAAAGTAGCTGAACCACTAGCAAGCCGTCTACTAGAGATTTTATTATACTACATCCTTGTCAAAACTTGCTATAGTCAGACTTTAAAAATTTTTGCCCATCTTGTGGGTAAAAAATGATTTCCTATTATCAATTTAATTTGCTGTTTCTTTTTTTAAAAATGAGGTTTGTTATTTAGTAAGTTTTCCTAATGGCCCAGCTGTTCTGGCCCTGGTGGTTAAGGTGAAGAAAGGGAAATAAGGGACCCCAGCCTTCCTCATTACAATAGAAACTGTGTGATTTGCTTTATTATGTTGAGTTGATGTTTTTGCCATGTCACTGGGTATCAAAAATTCCTCAAAGTCCTAACCTGACTTTGTTTTCTAATCACACACTACTGATCCTATGGGAGTCGGTTTGAATCAGATATTTGGGGAAACAGGGAACTTTTTCAGATAAGGTAGGACTGCTTCAGTAGGGTTTCAGACCTTCTCTCTCACTCCAGAGAGACAGAGAAGGTGATGTCGTTATTTCATTCAGCATTTTCAGTATGTATCAGGCCCAGGGATTAATTAAGAACATGCCCCGTACTTTTCTGGAATTTGCATTCTAGTGGCACAAATTAGTCATTAACGGTTTACCCCAATTCCCCTCCCCATCTCTCATTGGCCCTTCGTTCATTCAATCAGCATTACTGACCATATGCGCTGGGCCCTGGCACTGTGTGAAGTGTCAGGGCTGCCATGGAGGAGTGGTGCCTCCAGAAACCTTGTCTGGAAGCCTGGCTTCAGGCCTCTATGAGGAATTAGCCCTTTAAGAAAGGAATTAACCAAATGACACTTTGGCAATACCCATTTTAACAGCCATGTGTCCCAAACTGCAATTTACTTGCAATCAGAAGCTCTCTTCAATGCCTGTTACAAATACAGATTCCTATTCCCCAAGTCAATGACCTACTCATTTAGCAGGTCCAAGAATCTGCACTCCCACAAGATCTTAGAGAATTCTGATTCCCTGCTGAAGGTTGTCCCCCTGAAGTCACACTAAAGAATGTTAGAGCCAAAGAGGCATAATTGATACAAAACTGCAGATCAAGCCCCATGCTTAGCAGGAAGGATGCCCAGAGGGAATGTGAAGCAGTGAGCCTCCCGGTGCCCACTGTGCTGTTTGCTCAGTTGGTCAGTTGATGAACTTGGCTACTAGGATCCCCTGAGGGAGTTGGCCTGCCTGACCACCCCCCATGCCTCCGGACCTCTGTCCAGAGAGAGAGAACACACCTGCTGAAACATTCCAACCCCTCGAGGGCCGCTCTTGGTGGTAAACGGCATTGATTTACAAACACAGCATGCTTGGAGCCCCAAAGGGATCTAGCTGGAGAGCAAAATAACAAGCAAAATGGACTGTGGCCAACATGGACCTAAACATGGCCAGGCCAGGAAGAGTGGCTACCACAGGCCTAAGACAAGCAGAAGAGGATGTTACTTCCTGAGTTCCTGAGGGGAGGATCCCAACTCTTAGCAGGTGCTCTATAAACGCGAGGTGGGTGTTGAAAGAAGGGTAACAAAGAATGGAAGTATTTGGAGATGGGTGGCTGTGGGAGGAGAAGGGCCTCCTGTATAAATCAGGTCTTTATGTCCTAAAGAAGGGAACTCTTAGTCCACTCGCCTTTCCACCACACCCTCCCACCAGGAGCCCCTGTGCTGGCCTCCTGTGTGACTTCAATTATCCCAACACTGCCTTCCAGACACTAACTAGTTGTGCCAACTCCAGGCTCTGATCGAGGAATGTGGGGTGAAGCAACAGAGAATGAAGGCGCTTTAACTGATACTGAATTTGATATCTGTGTTGCACTACGTACTTTGAGAAGCATTTTTTACTTTCCTTCGCCCATAATTCTGCCTGGAAAGCTCTTCCCTGGTTGACAGGATGGGCTCTTTGGCAGCTTGTGGGTAGAGGCTTTTAAATAAATATCACCTCCTCCAAGTTATTCTCTATTTCAGCATTTTATTTATCTCCCTCACAACACTGATCACAATCAATAACTGTCTTATTTTCCTGTTTCTGCGTTGTCTCTTCACTCTAGAATGCAGTTTCCATTAGGGCAGGATCACAACCATTTTGTTTAGCACCATATCCCAACACTGGGAAGAGCAACACATTTTTGACTAATGAATAACAATTTTAAGGAAAGTGTCACTAGGGTACAGAGAGAAGTGACCTAACCCTGAACACCTGGTTAGTGGCAAAACCTGTATTAGAATCTGAGGTCTCTGGCTCCTAGTCCAAGTACGAACAGGATGCCAGCACCTGTGCCTGTCCTGGGAAGGAAAGAAAACTCAGTGACCTGCCTGCAAGGGAGGGAAATGAGAGAACCTGACACAGACCAAACTCAGCCAAAGCCTGTCCTCTCTATAGCCAGTGTTTCCGATTGATTTCTTACTCTGTGCTTGGAACCTGGGACAGAGGAGAGAGGGAGTGTTAGGGTCTAGGTTGAGCCACACCCAGGGACACATCTTCCTGCCCCAGCATCACTTTCTGCCTGAGCCTTGTTGGAACCCAGAGGTGAGACTCAGGTCAGGGGGACTGTCTTGTCAGCGTGGGCTGCTATAACAAATACCACAGACTTTGTGGCTTAAACAACAGAAATTTATTTTCTCACAGTTTTGGAGGCTTGACGTCTGTGATCAGGGTGCCAGCCTGGTGGGAGTCTAGTGAGGACTCTCTTCCTGGCTTACCTTCTTGCTGTATGCCAACATGGCAAAGTTTAGCGGGGGGGAATCCCTGGTCTCTTCCTCTTCTTATAAGGACACTAATCCCATCATAGAGATTCTACCTTCATGACTTCTTCTAAACTTCCCAAAGCTCTTATCTTTTAACACCATCACATGTGGGGTTAGGGCTTCACCGTATTACTTTGGGGGAGGAGGGGGAGAACACAAATATTCAGTTCATAACAGGGGCCCAAAGTGGCAGCCTCAGGGCAAAGGAGAACCAAATGTGAACCTTCTCTGATCCTCGGTCAAAGGTGAGAAGAGGAGGGAACAGGAAGTGAGCAGAGCGATAATAGAATTCCATCCATGGGTTAGGTCACAATACCCCTTGGATGGTTCCCCTGGGCTTCCTGGCCTTGACAGACACCATGGGGAATGAAGACTGCTCAGCTGGGCCCCATTAGCAGGCCTTGTTTTCCATTCCAGTTCGCCTCTGACCTGGCACTAACTAGCATGCTCCCCCAGGCTGGGAAAGAGCCGGGCACCACCTCATGCTGAGTCATCCAGCTCAGGGACCAGGAAACTTACATAAGGAGACGGATTCTATGTGTTTGTACAGTGGGCTCAAGCTCCAGGGACAGGAAAAAAAGAGGCAACGCTGGGGAGACTGGCTGATTTTGGTCTGATCTCCCTCCCTACCCTCCCTTGTAGTTCTAGGAACCCTGGGTCTATCTGTGCGTGGGGGTTGCTGTGGCCCCAGGGCACTAAGAGAGGGCACACAATGTGGCAGGATTCCTAGGGCTTACAGATCCAGATTAAAGAGAACAGCAACATGGAACTTGAGCTTTAACTCCGTGTGGCACAATTCCCCTGCAGTCTGTTCTCCAGGGCCTGGGGAATGTTAAGCTTGTCCAAAAAGAACACAGGTGGCAACTGAGGAACTTAATAAAAACGTGAACTCCTGAACTATCTGAGATATGTCTCCAGGCTATTGTTACAGCCACAAGAGACCGCGCTGCAGCGACATGGGACTATGTTTGTTGGATAGAGAAATAGCATGTGGGTTTAGAAAAATGTGAGTGGGCAGCTGTTTGAACTTCACTGCACAGCTCCTTTCAGTCTCAACCCTTTGCAGATGAAAATTAGGAGACTGGCAATGGTAGGAGACATTTCTGAGAAGCAGTGGAAAGGGAATATTTTCCTTTATAGAAGTGTTTTTCCATCCTAGCCCTTCCATTGCTTCTGAAATCACAGCCTTCCAGTACCCCTGCCCCACCCCCACACACATATAATAAAATGTGTCAAAGGCAAGTTGTCTACAAATGAAGCGAATCATCCTTTCCCACCAAAAACTAAGTATCTATTGCTTTAGTGGGACTTTTTCCCATGTTCACACAATTTCTTGGCCTCTGGCTACAGATGGAGTGGCAACACTTCGTAGTTCAGCTCTGTGGAGCGTGAGAAAGAGTTACCTTCAGAGTGAGAAAGAATTGAGTTGAATCCTAGATCCACCTTGGATTATCTACCTGCCTCTCTGAGGCTCAGTTTAGACACAGTGGTAATAGTACTTAGCCTCACGGGTCTCTGTGAAGCCTTTTATAGGACATTGAGAGCTTTAATATTCTAAATCCCTGGGCAAATACTCACTAGTATTTTTTATTAGGTTTTTGTTTGGTTGGTTTGGTTTTTAATCCTCACCCAAAGAGAAGCTCAGAGAGAGGAAGGGAGAGGAGAGAGACAGAGAGAGAAACATCAGTTGGTTGCCTTCTGTATGCTCCCTGACTGAGGATCAAACCTGAAAACCAGGTATGTGCCCTGACTGGGAATCAAACTGGCAGCCTCTCAGTGCATGGGACAATGCTCAACCAACTGAGCCACTCCAGGCGGGCTTTTATTAGTATTTTTTTAAAATATATTTTTATTGATTTTGTACAGAGAGGAAGGGAGAAGGACAGAGAGTCAGAAACATCGATGAGAGAGAAACATCGATCAGCTGCCTCTTGCACACCCCCCACTGGGGATGCGCCAGCAACCAAGGTACATGCCCTTGACCGGAATCGAACCTGGGACCCTTGCAGCTGATCAATATTTCTAACTCTCTATCCCTCTCCCTTCCTCTCTGTAAAAAATCAATAAAATATATATTTTTTTAAAAAAGCATTTGTGAAAATGTGTATGTTGATCATGTCTAAACAGTTCCTTAAACCATTACCAACACTATCTGATTCAATGTCATCTATCAAAAAGGCTTAGCAGGAAATAGGGGCTTAAGAAAATGGAACAGGACAGGTCCAAACTGGGAATAAACTGGGCCATGGAATGCTACCCGAAGTTATGACCTGGGTGGGGCTCTCGAGAGGGTTGGGGGTTTGAGCTGATGCCATACAGGTATTGTGGTTTTGAGGATTTGTTTCTGTCCACTTTTATTTTGGGGGCTGTGAGGATACTCTGTCACCTAGTTTTGAGTTAAATGTCATCCAAGGGTGTTTAGTTTTCATTCTAGTTCCTCTGTCTGTTGTTATGTGGGGATTCAGAAATATTTGAAAAGCACGCTGCTGCTGTTTCAGAGCGACTCAAAACATCTCAGATCACGCCACTTCGCAAAAAATCCTGAGTCCTAGCCGGTTTGGCTCAGTGGATAGAGTGTCAGCCTGCGGACTGAAGGGTCCTGGATTCAATTCTGGTCAAGGGCACATACTTTGGTTGCAGGCTCCAGCCCAGCCTCCAGGGCCACATGCAGGAGGCAAACAATTGATGCGTCTCTCTCACATTGATGTTTTTCTCTCTGTAGCTCTCCCCTTCCCTTCCACTCTAAAAATCAATAGAAAACTATCCTTGGGTGAGGATTAACCAAAAATAAATTTAAAAAAAAAATCCCGAAATGACTTCCTATTTCACTCAAAGTAAAAGCCAAGTTCTTTACAATGGCTTATAAGGCTACGTAGGATCAGTGCCTCCCCCATACTCACCACCTCTGCCCCTTTTATCATACTTCTTTGCTCCCTTTGCTCTAGTTACACTGACTTCTTACTGTTCCTGGAACATGCCAGACATCTTCCCACCTTTGTATCTTTGCTGTAGCAGTTGCCTCTACCTTGATCCTTCTTCCCTCAGATATAAGCTAAGTTAAACTTGTTAACCTCTTTCTTCAAGTCTTTGAAATCTTCTTCTCAATGACATCTAGCCTGACCATGTTGTCCAACCTCCCACCAGCATCCTGATCCCCTTTACTCTGATGTTTCTTTTTCCCATAGCATTTAACATTTTCTGGCATTAAACATTTTACGTATTTATGATGCTTATAATTTATTATCTTCCCCTTGCTAGACTATAAAATCCATGAAAGCAAAAATGTTAACTCTGCTTTGTTCTCTTATGTGTGGTCCATAAGCCTACTGTGTGAGCACTGAGTACAGCAGGCAGAGTTTGTTCCTACGCCTCATGGATGATAACCCCCCTGCCCCTGGGCACCAGCCAAGGCCCACCAGCATCCTGTCTGTTCCAAAAGCCTATAACCTGAGTCCAGTTGAGTCCTTGTCCCTCTGTATGAAATCCATGACTATTATTTACATGGTGTTCTCAGCCTAGTCTCAGGGAACAAATGTCGCATTGCCTATCTTCTAGCTGTTCCAACATAGTTAGAAGTCAGGACTGACCAAACTCCCTGAGCTCCAGCTTTCTGACTCATCTGAAAAATGGGTATAAGAATGCCTACTTTGAACCATAATTGTAAAATATCAGATGGCATTATGTGTAAAATGTCTGGCACATGACAAGCATTTATTAAGAGTGACGATGAGTACTGGTCAGTATGGCTCAGTTGGTTGGAGCATCATCATGGATACCGAAAGGTTGCAGGTTCGATCCTAGGTTGAGGCAAGTATAGAAGACAATCAATTTCTCTTTCTCTCTCTCTCTCCCCCCTTCCCCTCTCTCTAAAATCAATACACATATCCTTGGGTGAGGATTAAAAAAAAAGTGATGGTGGTGGTGAAGTCATCTTTCACTGAATGTAACACAGTAATGTTTTTCTCTGGACATAGAAAGAATATTCCAAAGGTATAAACTCCAAAAGGAATAAGCAATAAATATTTCTCAAGCAGTCAGAAGGTTTAAGAGAAAAAAGGTTCAATTATGTAACCAATTCAAACTAAACAGATTTATTTGGCAACCAGTATGAGCCAAGTAAGATAACAAATACTAGGGATTATAGCAGTGGTTCTCAACCTTCTGGCCCTTTAAATACAGGTCCTCATGTTGTGACCCAACCATAAAATTATTTGCGTTGCTACTTCATAACTTTAATGTTGCTACTGTTCTGAATCATAATGTAAATATCTGATAAGCAGGATGGTCTTAGGCGACCCCTGTGAAAGGGTCGTTTGACCGCCAAAGGGGTCGCGACCCACAGGTTGAGAACCGCTGGATTAAAGGAGGAAAAAAAAAAATATATATATATATATACATTCATGCCTTTAAGATGCTCACCGCCAAATGGAGGGGACAGATTAAAGGGGGACATATATCCTCACTTCACCATGCCAGGCAGAGTTGTAAAAAGCACTATTGTGGCAGAGGATGAGAAAAACTAGTTTTGCTTAACAAGTATATACAGGAACCTCTCGGGGGAGTAGGCAAGTGAACCAACCAATCCTTGATAGGTAGGCAGGATTTCTAGGCACCTGACAGCATGTTTAGTTTATATTCCAGACTGGGGAAATTCAGTTCCCTTCTTCCCTCTCCAGAAAAGATTACTTATTTCTCAGAAACGAGGATAAAGGAAACTCCTTCAGATTCCTCCTCCACTTACTCATCGGTGGCTAATCGAATACACATTCTGAGAGCCACAGAGACAAACACATACCCTTGGAGGCAGAAATTAATCAATACTTGGATAAAAATTCAAGTCACATAAGAAATGTTTCAACTTAATAGAGTTCATTTTGAGACATTCAATAGAAAACAAGGCATTGTATCACAAAATAAATACACACAATATGACTTATCAGAGGTAAAAAAAAATAAATAGTACTTAAGATATATCACTGCTAAGAAATATCAACCAAGGTCACTAGCTGGAAAGAGGAATTAGCAAAATTCATTAGTTTTCTGCTTCTATTACCATTCTCAAACCTATTTAGTTCATTAGAATTTCTTAAACAAACAAGCGATTGGCTTTGGAATGGTAAATGAAACAGAAGCATAATTCAGTATAATTGTTCTTCTTGTTTGGATATTAGCTAGTAGACCATGAGATGTTCCTATGTTTTCTACTTGCTATCTTATCTCTTTTTCCTTTTTTTGCTCAAAGGCAGAAGCAATAATTCTCCAGGTGGGCAGATTGCTCGCCAGGGGACACTTGGCAATGCCTGGAGATTGCTGATTATCAGAATGAGAGTGGAAGTGGGGAGGGCTACTGGCATCTAGTGAGTAGAGACCAGGGATGATGCTACATATCCTACAATGCACAGGACAGCCCCTAAAGCAAAAAGGTATCCAGCCCAATATGGATATACATAGCTGAGACTGAGTGAGAAACACTGTCAGTATAGCTGAGACTGAGAAACATTGAATGGAATTCTGGGTAAGTTGAGAAAGGTCTTGCAAAAAAAACAGAAAAGACAGGATTCAGGAAATTGATTGCTTTCTTAATCATGAAAATGTAAGAAGAACATTATTAATAAAGGCAGGTACTTAAAGTTAAAGCTCCTACAGCAAGTTGAGAAGAGCTGCCCTCTCCATGTTACTGCTCAGGTCCTGCAGTGATTTTATTTTATGAACTCCAAATTGAAACTATGGTCTGATAAAGGATTTCCTTCTTTAATTAGTGAATTTATTTTTATAAAGTTTTTAAATAGTAAAAATAGTATACCACTTACATATATAAGCATGTATGTGTGTATCTATACCTATATTTTTATCTATATATATATACTAATATATATATACACACACGTGTATATATATACACACACTAATATATAGCAATTCCTTTTTATTAACATAATTAGGCTATGTAAACAACTTAAATATCTATCAGTGGAGGAATGTTATAATGAGTTATGATATATATTTTTATATCAGTTCCTATGTCCATTAAAAATAATAAATATTTTTCAAGCATGCAAAAAACGTGTATAGAAACATGCTGGCAGGGATTTGCTTTAAAGTACTTTTCCATAATAGAGTCAAAAGTAATCACTGGGAAGCACTCTGTTCTCATATGCAAATACCTTCAAGATATAACGTGAATTAAAAGAAGTGGGGAACGGTGGGGGAGGCACCACATAGTGGAAGACCACACGAATTTTTACATACGCAAGCACTTGAATAAAGAAATCATTGAGTGATACTCAGAAATTCACTAAAGTGGTTCCTTGGGAGCATTAATAGTGGCGTCAGGAGCTAAAAGGATGAGGGATAAGGGTGAGAGCAAGACTTCTCAGTGTGTACTTTTGAAGTTTTAAGCCATGTGAGTATTTTAGATATTCAAAATCTTAACACAAAATAAAAGTTCATCAGATAGAAAACTAATCTGTCCTAAAAATGTTAGAACATATTGTTGCCATACTTACATTCCAACCTTGAAAAAAACTCATATTACGTTCACAAAGATTATCTCATTTATCTTCACAAACACCCTCAAAAATTTTTCATGGGCACAGTGGGGGAGGAAGCAGGAATTTTGAGTCTGATGCAGGCTGGGCACATCTTGTGAACAGGAATTAGGTTTGCTCTCCCTGGCTCTTAGGGGTAGAAAAGGATCAAAGTGTAACAGTAGAGAGAGAACCTAATTAGACTCAACAGAAAGAATTTTCTAACACAGAAAACAGGAGGCCTCAGGATATAGCAAATTCCCTGTGTGAATCTTGGTGGAGTGTGCAGCTTTACATTTTTCTAGCTTAGACTGGACTAGGCTCAAAGGTAGATCTGAATTAAAGATTAAAAACAAAAAACAAAAAAATCCCCACCACCACATTCTTAGATACAGCTATCTCTGAGGGGGAGTAGAGGGTTACTTGGCAATATTTTTAAAGATTTAAAATGCTCGCGTGCTAAAACCCAGAAACTGCCCTTTATGGTAACTACGCGCACAAAAAAGGCATCTGTATAAGAACAACCACTGCATCACTGTTTTGCAACAGCCTAAATTGGAAATGATCTATGTGTTGATGAATAGAGGATTATCTAAATAAATATATAAATCTATATTAGGAAATACCAGAAAGCAATTTGGAAAAAGGAAATAAAGGACAACTTGGGAAAGCTACATTTAATCAAAGAATAGATTGCCAAGATATGTCATTGAGTTGGGGGGATGGAGGGGAAGAAAGTTGAAAGATGATCCATACAATATAATACAAGTGTAATTTTTTACAAGCAAGTGTAATTAAAAAAAAACCCCACAAACTTCATTATTTTCAATGAGTTCATATATGAAATGTACAGAAAAGGGCTTGAAGGAAAAACAAAAGTGATGAGAAAAGGGATGGTGAAGGAATGGGGTTGTCAAAGAGGCCTTTAAGCCTTCTCTGTAATGTTTTAAATTTTTGGAAGGCAAGTGAATTTATGGATCACTTGTTTAGATAAAATGGTTGCTTTTATACTTAAAGCAGTGGAGAAGGCAGCATCTTCGCTCAGCAGGCTCACAATCTTTTAAATGATGTGTTAGAATATATTTTAGTATGATTTGTATAACAATCAAATAGTAACAGCAAACACTTATTGAGTTCTTATTATGTACCATGGACCATATGTTTATTAAATCATTTAATTGTGACCACAGCCCTAGAAGTAGTGACAATTACTATCCCTACTTTGTAGGTGTGAAAACAGGACTGGAGTGACTGGACCAAACCCAGAAAGCTAGTGAATTTGGAACAGAGATTTGAACACATATTTCTGACTCTGGAGTCTAGACTTAAGTACTCTGTTGTACTGTCCAAGTATAGAGAGAGCATAGATGATCTACAGAGGTAGGGTTGGGATTTGGAAATGTGAACTTGGTAGGGGGAACTATGGGAGGAGTCCCAATTATGGCAGACAGGGCTACTTACCTACAATATATCTATGTCACCTTCTTTTTCCACTAAGAGAACCCTGACTTGCCCTAGCTCAGTGGTCGGCAAACTCATTAGTCAACAGAGCCAAATATCAACAGTACTTCTTCAAAATAGACTCGCCCAGGCCCAAAACCGACTTCTGCACATGAGCCATGAAGTTTCAATCGCACTATACGTGCATACACGCACGTGGCTCTCGAGCCGCAGTTGCCAACCACTGCCCTAGCTGGTTTGGCTCAGTGGATTGGCCTACAGACTGAAGGGGCCCGGTTCAATACTGGTCAAGAGCATATACCTCACCTCGGTTGCATGAGGGAGGCAACCAATCAATGTGTCTCTCTCACATCAGTGTTTCTCTCTGTTGCTCCCTCTACCTCCCACTCCCCGTAAAAATCAATGGGAAAAATATCTTCGGGTGAGGATTAAAAAAAGAGAGAGAGAGAGAACCCTGACTTGATGTTGGGTGTTAAAGTCCCTCAGTTAAAATTTTCACAGCTTCCTTTGCATATAGAGACAGCCAGGTGACATGGTGCTGGCCAATGAGATGCTAGCAGAGGATGTTTGCAGGGAAGCTTGCTAAAGGAGACATCGCAGCTGGATAAGTGTCACTTTGGCCTTTTGCCCTTCACCATTCATCCCTTTTTCTTGCCTAGAACACAGATATAATGCTGGGAGGTGCCATCTTTCGGCCACGAGAAGAGCCACTGACTAAAGATGAAGCACAAGCCTTTAAAGTGTCTGGTGCACCCTGACACTGCTGTGTAGCCCTGGTGGCTACCTCTGATTTCTTATGTGAGAAAAATAAACTTCTTTGGGGTTAAGCCCACAGTCACGTCCATGCTGACGAAGGCAGTTTAACGAGCACTGTGGGGTCTTGAGAGGCTCATCCTTGGGAAAGAACAGAGATGCCTGAAAGGTCTTAGCCTATCCTGGCTTTGAAAATGTAAAAGAATTGCTGCTCTACTCCAAGTTCCCCTGGGACCACCAGGCCAAGGGCATGTATCAGCCTACACCCGGCCATCATACAGAGCCCTCAAAGACACGGAGAAATACGGAAGGGAGCCAAGAAGTCCACGGAGCTTAAAATCTCCCTTAAGCAACAACACACGGCAGGGTTGAGTATCTGCAATTTGATTCCAGTGCTGGGGGGTATAGATCCCATTCTACTTATAGCAGCAGCAAGTACAAGTGCAGCAGCGGGAGGAGTGGGGCTCTGGCAGCTGTGTTTTGAACCTGCCTGGGCAGCTCCCTAAACATTTGTTTCAAAAACAGGCAAGAGAAGGGGATATTTGTCGGGGCTGGGGGTGGGGGGGGGAAGGAGTTTAGGAGAAGGGGAAAGAATGGTACACACTCTGAAAATGGACTACTGATGTCTCAACTCTCTGTAGGTGATATTTCCCAAGCCAATCTTGGACTTGTCAGATGGGCCAAATCTCTCCTAGTGAGACTCCCCGAGCCTGATGACTCCTTATGCCTGGGGTTGGCCAAAGGTCAGCTAGACTGGAGTTAGAGGCTGTTTCAAAGTCAAAAGGAGACTGAAGAAGATACTACAAGAGTGGCAGCCACTGACACTAAAGGGGAGGATGGAGTATTGTGAGAAGGACTTAACTGGGTGGGGCACCTCAGAGAGGCCAGGGAGAACTGGGAAGTGGCCAGGTGGCCCCGAAATGTAGGTAGCTGGGGTGGACCATCCTTTCCTAAAGTCTGGCAGTGAAAGGAAGGAACACATAAGGTGGCAACTTAACAATATTGTGGAGGAAAGGTGGAAGGTGGGTCTGTCTAGGCCAGTGGTTCTCCACCTCCCTAATGCCGCGACCCTTTAATGCAGTTTCTCATGTTGTGGTGACCCCCCAACCATAAAATTATTTTCGTTGCTATTTCATAACTGTAATTTTGCTACTGTTATGAATCGTAATGTAAATATCTGATATGCAGGATGTATTTTCACTGTTACAAATTGAACATAATTAAAGCATAGTGATTCATCACAAAAACAATATGTAATTATATACGTGTTTTCTATGGTCTTAGGCGAGCGACCCCTGTGAAAGGGTCGTTCGACCCCCAAAAGGGTCACGACCCTCAGGTTGAGAACCGCTGATCTAGGCACAAGAAGTAGAAAGTAGCTGTAGGACTGAAGGGGCAAACTGGGTGGGAATTTTAGATTGTGGCAGGTTGCAGTCATGTCCCCCTGCCAGCCCATTTCCCAGGGTGCCTGCTGTCCCTGTTTTGCTGTTAGGATCCCTCCATCTTTTTTGCTGTTAGGATATTTCAGAGAATTTGAACTTCAACTAGACAATCTTAAAAATCAAAACATTTGTAATGTCCAAAGGCATAAAGTTAAATGGTAGGAACTGAGTGACAAGGGACCATTTAAATGACACTCCATAGAGCCAGCTCTTGACAGAAACTTAAGAGTATTTTCCAATAATTAAGTAGAGGTCAGAAATCTAGAACTTGGAAATGAGAAAGAAATGTGGGTTACCTATTCCAAACCTTGTACTTTAGAAATGAGAAAACTGAAGGTCAGAGAGGGGAAGTGAGTTGCTCAAGTCACCCAGCTAGTTTGGGGATCATAAAAGCAAATGCAGAGGGCATATACCAGGAACTTCCCATTCACATGCCTTAACTCAATTTTTCCATCAACCCTGCAAGGTAGATAATCTAACAGGCAAAGCCACTGACTTGAGGCCGCACAGAATCAGTAAAAGGGCAGAGTTTGGATCCGAACCCACATAATCTGGCTCCAGAGAGTCTGCTTTTAACCACTACTCTTCATTCCCTGGGGCCACTCAGCAGCTTCTTCTCAACTCTCCCAGCTACCTCCCCTGCCTGCCACCTCCCTTCAATGTGAACAGAATGTCCTCACCTCACTCCTGCTCTGATGGAGGCAGGCAAGAACGATGGTTCTTTGGTGTAAAAAAAAAAAAATAGCAGAAGAAGAATAAAGGGGAGATGCCCGCCCTGGAGGACAGGAAGGGGCGGAGGAGGTAGCTGAAGAGGGTCGGGGCCTACAGCCTCTGCTGTGTTCCAGGAGGGACTGGCCTTGTCTTCCTGTCTGGTAGTTTGGAGCAGGAAGTTACAATGAATGTGGAATTCATGGAGACTTGGTGAGGTGGGGGTGATAAGCCCCAGGAAATGGTATGAAAAATTATGCTCATAAGCGTTTTTTCACATCCCACTTCCTCCGATATAAAAGCTGATCTAGAATGAACCAGACTCTTGCTGTTGCCCTCTCCCACACCTCCTGGGATCTCAGGAAAGATAGGCAGGATGGAGGCAAGAGCTAGGGGGCTGCAGTTAGGAGACGGGGTCCAAATGCTAGCTCTGCCTCTTAACTTGCTGTGTGCACTTAAGCAAAATAATAACTGTCTTCCTCTTCTTCTTATCACCAGGAAGTAGGAGACATAGATGGCATATTATAAACATGACGGAATGCAAAAGCACAAAACACAACATCCAAACAAAAAACTGAAAGCACAGCAACACAGTATGGGTTGTTTAGTCTTGTGATCACGTAGCTCATGGGAGCTGCAGCTGGTTGCTGCTACCCAGCATTAAGAGACAAGGATGGGCCCTGGCTGGCTTGGCTCAGTGGATAGAGCGTCAGCCTGCGGACTGAGGGGTCCCGGGTTTGATTCCGGCTAAGGGCACATGTCTGGGTTGCGGGCTCCATCTTTAGTGCGGGGGGTGCAGGAGGCAGCCAATCAATGATTCTCTCTCATCATTGATGTTTCTATCTCTCTCTCCTTCTCCCTTCCTCTTTGAAATCAATAAACAAATATATTTTTTTAAAAAGAGAGAGAGAGAGAGAGGATGGTATTGATTATCATTAGCCCAGGAAAAGATCACAATTCAAAATTCAAAGTACAGGTTCTAATGTACACGCATCGCTTTGCAACATAATAAAGTTGAAAAATCAAAAAATGGTAAGTCAGTGACATACAGGTACATTACCTCTTGAAGCCTTAGTATCGTCATCTGTTAAGGGACAGTAACCTACCTCTCATGTCGGAGTCGTGAGAATCAATGAAAACTAGCTGTGATTGAGCGCACACAGCTGGAGCTTGGCGTGTAGCTGGCAGGCCCTCAGACTGTTGATCACATCTGGATTTGGGGAGACAAATTCAGGGAATACCTGAGCAATGGCAAGACTCTGAGATAGAGGGTCTCAGTGGCAGCCGCTGGTTGAAAGAGAGGCCTGGGCTATTGGAGTTGAAGCTATATTTCCATAGCAAGCACACCGTTGTTTTTTACTTTGAAATTTGTTGTTACTTAAAAATTCTATTTTGTCATAACATAGACCTCCTTGTTGAGAAATTAATTTTAAATGTTTTCATTGTAAAATGCATTCTCATTATTAAACATTTATGAATGTTATGAAAATCAACCATAATTCCCTCATTTAATTTCAACATTTACTATATTCCACTGCTTCCCGTGCATGTTTTTCTTTGTTTTGACTCTGATAAGATGTTGATAAAAAACTAATTAGGTTTTGTTTGCTCATGGGAAAAATTATAAATATAAGTCATATAAATAGATATAAATATATAGAAAGAGAGAGACTTTTATTTTAGGGAATTGACTCACGTGATTGTGGAAGCTGGGTGAGCCTAGAATCTGATGGGTTAGACCAGCAGCTGGAGATTCAGGGGAGAACTGCAAGTTGAGTCTTGCTCAAGGGACGTCAATCTGTTTCATTAAGGCCTTCAACAGACTGGATGAAGCCAACCTCCATTATTAAGGGTAAATTGCTTTACTCCAAGTCCACCAATGTAAATGTTAATCTCATCTATAAACATCTTCACAGGATCATCCAGAATAATGTTTGATCAAGTGTCTGGGCACCATGGACCAGCCTAGTTGATACATAAAATTAAGACTTCGTAAAAACCTTTTAGAAATGAAAACTATGAGGCTCAAAGGAACTCTGTATTACATAAGTCGTTTCTCACACATTAGCAGCATTCGTGGAAACAATTTCAGGTGTTCATCCTTGAGCAAGTTCAGCTTAACTCCAGGAGTTTTCTAGTAGGCTGTAGCAGTGTGTGTGGAATGGGTTTACTCTCTGGAGTTAGCAAGCACACTGCTTTTCCTTAGATTATATGATGGGGCTGGGGGCAAGTAGAGTTGATGGAGATTGTGGTGAGGGGTTAAACCACATGACTTCCTTTGGTGGGGTCACTTGGCTTGAAGGAAACAGGAGGGACGATGACATTCTGACTGTGCCTCCTCAGGAGATAATGAAATGTTCTCGTGTTTCTCTAGACCACGACCTCTGGAAAGCATGCCAGCCCAATCCTGATGCTCTGACAAAGTTCCATCATCCCAGAAGGGGGCTTGAGGTGGCCAAGGCAATAAAGGAAATGAAAACTCCGGCAACAGTGGAGAAAGACTTCAGGCCAAAGAGAGGATGGAAGTTGGAGCCATGAGCTCTGCTATTTCTATCTTCTCTGGGATTACAGCCAGGCTGGCAGGCATCTCTATCATGAAAAATGTGCAGAGCATAAGAGCCAGAAGGTCACATGGATCTGACGAAGGCACAGCCCCACCCCTGCCCCACCTCCCAACACATGTCATCAGCAACCTTAGTCATCCCCATCCCCTAAGATAGAGGTAGCCTTAGCAGGAAAGGTCAGTTGATTTAAATAGCTGTGGGACGCACAGCAACTTTCCTGGCCTGAGAAAGAAAACCCAAGCCATGAAGGATGACGCGCAGCTATTGCTACCTATGGTCGGGCGACAAAAAGGGAGACTAACGAGCACTTGTTAGACATCTTCTGTGCTCCCTACTCATGTGCTTTTGCACATCCACATAGTGGCCTTACTTACTCCTGAGGGCTGTACATCATTATAATCATGTTACAGGTGGTGAAAAATCTCAGCAAGATTAAGTGACTTGCCCAAAGGTAATGGCATTAGAGCTGTCTCCTTCCCTGACTCAGTGCTATCATAGATGTGGTGCTATGGTGCTAAAAAGTGTAGATGTTAGTTCTTTTAGAAATATCATAAATGCATGATTAAAAACAAACAAACACTAAACTGTAGATAAAAACAGTCACAATGTCTCCTAGTCTTGTCTCGAGCAAGTCACGACCATCAGTACTTGTAAACCTTTCCAAGAATAGTCTATGAATACAACCAGATAAGAATGTGTGTCTCTGTGTGTTCTTACACACACACACAGTAAAATACAATATGCTCTTTTGCACCTTGCTTTTTTAACTTAACAATACAACTCCAATTTCTCTATCAGTACACATAGATCTTCATTACCATTAGCAGCTGCATAATTCATATGAATAAGCCATATTTACCTAAACCATTGGTTCCAATAGTTTGCTAATATAAACAATGAGGCAATGATCTTTCCTGTACATGTTTTTATGCACATATGCAAGCATATCCATTCCTAGAAGAAGACTTGCTGGGTCAAAGGGATATGTGCTTGGCAAATAATGATCTGCAAATTGCCCTCCTAGAGGGATTCCCAATTTTCACTTCCTCTAACATTACCTGAGAGACTTGCCAGTGATTTCAACCTGCCAGAAAGGTTCAGAACATCTTTCTCTGCTGTGTCTGACTGAGCCAGTGCCCAGACCCAGGACTTCTGTTTTTAAGTGTAGTGTTTATTTTCCCTTTTATGCAAAAGTTACTTTCCATATAGACATGGTCTAAAGGAGGTGGGAGAAAGTCAAATTTTAAATGAAATTTGAAAGGATAATGTCACCATCTTTATAGGTTAGCTCCTAGGAGTAAATCAAGCAATACAAACTTACGAATAAATCTCTGAACAACCTGAGGGCCAACGGCCAGCCCCATTTCTGAGTCTCATTAAGTCCAATGCTTGCATGGAGCTACTTTAAAAAGTTCCCTTGTCTCCACCGGATCTCCTGAATGCCCTCCCTGGGCCTCACTGCGCTTGTCTGGCTGGCAATAGTTCCCTGTGTAGATTCAGGAAGCTTTGCCTGCCTTCCCTAAAGTCTATTCTCCAAGAGTGAGGGGCCTTGTGTCCATCCACTCAACTACTTTGCAAGATGAAAGTGCTTAGAAGCACTTCTTTGATTCATGCCATGAAAATGGGAGGGGAGCCCTAGCTGGTTTGGCTCAGTGGACAGAGCGACCGCCTGTGGATTGAAGGGTCCCAGGTTTGATTCTGGTCAAGGGCACATGCCTGGGTTGCAGGCACGATCCCCAGTAGGGAGCATGCAGGAGGCAGCCGATCAATGATTCTCTCATCATTGATGTTTCTCTCTCTCCCTCTCCCCTCCTCTCTGAAATCAACCATATATATATAGTTTAGTTTTAGAAGCGATGGAACACAATCTGATTTAGGTTTTTAAAAGACTACTTTCCTTGCTGCGGGGAATACATTATGTAGAGCTTAGAATGGAAGGAGAACAACCATTTGCAAGGCTAAAGCAGAAGTGAGAGAGGGCAGTGACTTGAAGTGGGAATGTGATGGTGGCGCCAGGAACACAGAACTCTCGGGTTAGCTTGGAATATTAGGGGACCATCTCTTCCATGGTTGCAATGTTT
>NW_006284340.1:297907-314638 GCF_000327345.1 Myotis davidii | reverse complement strand
GGGGGGGAGGCAGTTCTCAGTCTAGTGGCTCCCCACCAACGAAAAACAAATAGCATACAACTAAGTCCTCCACCTTTTGAAAAGCAAAACTTACACGTCCAAGGAATACATTAGCAGCTGGGGAGCGTGCTCTTCAGGGCCAGTTCTAGAACGCATTTTTCCCAGGGACAACATACTTTGCTTCCATATTCCTTTCGTTGTTTGCACCTCTTTTCCCCCTGCCTTTCATCAAGAAGATGCCCTGGGCTGCCTTCTAGCTCCTATTAGATTAGAAGCTGGAAGTGGGAGGCCCGGGAAGCTGAGAACCATCATGGAAAACTCAAGCTGTTTGTTTTCTTGCTTAATCCGTCTGGTTATTTTAGCCCCGATGGCAGCTCCTTCAGAATGTGAGCCACTCATCGCCCTTCCAGTGAAGTCTTTTCAGATCAGAAAGGGAAGCCATCTGGATACGAAACCCTCCCTTGGAGGCCTTCCTCCCTTTTCTCCCGGCCCGCCCCCGCAGAGGGTCACGCCCCAATCCGTTTTAGTGACAAACGCCCACTGAAGATTCCACTTCGTAAAGAGAGAAAACCCAGGCGCCGAGAAGCTGCGCTGAGCGAGGTAGGTAGAAATCACTTCCCTGAACAAGGAAGGAAAAAAGAGGCTTTTCTGAGAGGTAAAAGATAGCTTGCCTGAGAGGGAGAAAACAGACAGCTGCCCTGAGTGAGGAACCAAGAAAGCGCTTTTCTGAGGTAGAAACAGCCTCCCGGAGGTCGAAATCTGAGGTGGAGGCAAAAGCGCAGGCAGCAAGAACACGGGTTCTAGAGTAAAGCTGAAGCCACGCCACAAAAAGGAAGTTAAAACAAAAGAACGGGCTCCGTTACCCCTGTCACTCGTACATAAAGGGGAGACCCTAGCAGGTGACACAGTTCGCGAACCAAGCTTACCCTAAACACCGGAAGCGAACTCTACTGAGACACACCGGTCGTGACGCTGCCTCTTATAGAGGAAGTGCCCTCCCACCCAAGTTTCCAATTGGTCCAGTTGTATGCAAATATGGTTTCAAAATTCGTCCAGTTCTGATTGGTGGGAATCATGCCATTCTGGTTGGTTGTTATGGAGTAGCTCTGATTGGTCGGTTTCTATGCAAATGAGGATCTAGCTGTGCAGTTCTGATTGGATGGGGGCAGGTCTCAGCCCATTGGTCAAAAGACAAAACCAGGGCTTCCCTGCAGTGGTTGATTTAGAGTAACATATTGGCACAGTGAGGGGCGGGTTTGGGGAGCTGAGCGGAGGAAGGAGGGGGCGAGGAAGACTTCAGTCTGAAATTCTTCCCTGTATGCAGAGTACAGGAGGAGTCCTTGTCAGCAAATGGGCCCTCGGTTGACCTTGAAGCGTTCATCTCAGCAGATAAGTTTCCACCTGGGGTGCACATCAAATGATTCTTTCTTCTCTGGATCCGTACTTTTCATACCAGGAGGCACTCAGGAAGACTCAGTGTCCAACCAAGAGCTGATTTCCAGCTGCCAGAGTCAAAAAGCGAAAGTCCTCTGTTGCTAGAGCACGACGTTGCTAGGGAACGAAGAACCCAGTGTTGCTTTGATGTGTGAAGTGATTTGTGTCAGGATGTCATTATCCCACATCGCTGTTATGTAAGAATGAAGTAAGTCATGTCATGATGTCATCATCCTACATCTGCTGTCATTGATAAGCAGTCAGCAGCCCATCTGTGGGTCCACTGGGGTCTTATCTATAATGAACACATGGAGAAGCAGCTATGACAAGGGGACATTAAGGCTATAAACACAGAGTTTGTGAGGGATATTTGAGACTTTCCGTTTGGGCCAGGTGACCCTTCCCTAACCTAAAAACTCCTCCAAATACCTTTGGGGCATTCTTTCGCGACTTGGCGAGACATTTCTTCTGGATGGTGGTGATATGCCTCATCTGAAACTGCTAGAAAGCCACCGGCCTGCCTACCAGCACTGGCGTCTCTGTTCCCTAGCAACGTGCTCTAGCAACAGAGTACTTTTACTTTTGCGCTGGCAGCTGGAAATCAGCTCTTGGTTGGACAGTGGCTCTGCTGAGTGCCTCCAAGTATATAAAGGCACACATCATATTAAATTTGGATTCTATTTATTCACCTCCCCTTGCCTTGAACTATAGTGTGATTAATCTGTCATTTGTGGGGAATATGTTATTTCTTTATTTTGCTTATTAAGAAATACTATCCTACATGCTAGTGGCTTGTGAAAGTCCTACAGCAAACCTGTGCTAGATGAATTACTGGCAAATACAAACTCAGTTACTGAGCATAACTTTTGCTGCCTCCCCCAAACAAAATAAAAACAAAACACCTGTCTTTGACCTCTGCTCCTGATGTCTATCCAACTTCTTGGAAGCGGGCTGTAGTGGGCTATATCATCTTCTGAAATTCGAAAGAAAAAGAAAAAAAGGCTTCCCACTGGGGCTTCCTCACTCACCAGCTCATGTAGTCAGCACGGAGGCTGGGTGAATGGAGACAATGTCTTGCTTGTTTGTTTTCCACAAGGAACACTGAGTACTGCACCACACCAGGCTGCTGCAGTCTCCAGCAGGGACACCAGTGGGCCCTGGGGTGATGCCTGCAGGCAGCTGGCACTCAGGGACCTCCTCCACAGACTGTGAACTAAAGGCTGCCCCCTCGCCAGTTAAAAGGAGGGCTAAAGAACTCTTCAGGTTGCATAGCCCATCACAGGAGACCAAGAACATATGAGTAGGTCATACAAATGAAATGGTCTCCCCGGTCTCCACTCTCCCCTCTATTTTTTCTTCTCTCCCTTCTCCTTCTCCTTCCTTGCTCTCTTTCCCATTCCCTCTCCATTTCTTTGATTGTTCTTCCCCTCCTACTCTGTTATGACCTCTAAGTTGGCTCAGCATCGCTATTCAAGATCTTAGTTATATAATGTGACTTATAAAAGCAAAATAACTCTGCTGCCTGCCATGCCAGGCTGGGCAAAACCAGAGTGAAAAGAAAACACCTGGTGCTTGGCACCTCTCGGCTTCTTGGACTCTTTGCAAGGCAGATCAGCAGGAGAGGGCTTACATGTTCCAAGTGCACCGAGTGTATCTAAGTCTCTCTTGAGACCAACTCAGTCCGGGGAGAAAAAAGAAAAACATGTCAGAGACAAGGGAAGGAGTGGGTGTTGGTAGAGAGACACTCAATGGTTACATAATGTGAGGACTAGAGCAAGAATCTTCCGTTCCTTCCACCCTCTGTCACTACCTCTGAAATTCTCAGTCAGCACTCTCCTAAAAACTTTGCGATATCCCCATTCATTTAGTAGCCCCTGGAAATGTTTATTAAGTTTTCAATAGTTGTGTAGACAAAAGGGCAGGGACATACAAATATTTTCATACTCCTAGAAGTGACTTACTTTAACATTGTCCCCAGGTGATGTCCCTGGGTCCAGATCCTGATTAAGGCAGAAATATGAATGTGGCCCCCTTGGGTTCCCTCCTGGGATTGCTGTGGCAAGAATATAGAAATCTTTGGGATGCTAATTGCCCATCAATCACACCTGGAAACAGGTAATTGGACAGATGGGCATGGCCACTGCAAGTGCTCAAAATCTAAATATGTAAACTCCCCAACAAAGGAAGCTCAGCCCTTCTTCTTTCTCTTGGCTCCAGGGTTCTGGGCCCTCTTGAGACTCCTGCTGCAGGGGGCAGTGCGCCTCTGTGCACACGTGGCACCCCACCATGTTGGATTTCACACGTGGATTAATGGACTTGAATCTGGCCTGAATGCTAAACCACACACCTGGCTGCAACATGGAACAGAAACTCTGGATGCTGGCCTAGTTGCTGACTCTATTGAACACCCAATGCCCCTCTTTAGGACTGGCTTAGGGGAAATGGGACATTGCAATCATGCCAATAAAATCTTCTGCTGCCTCTCATCCTCCCGTGGGGGGCTTCTGAAAAGGCTGATTTCAGCAGTGCCCCAAGAACCCCACAAACAATGGAGGATTCCCACGTGTGTACCCCTCCAGCAGCAATAGGAGGAGTAGAGACATGAAGAGGAAGAAAATAATTTCCATTCACTTGACCTCTTCATTCATAGGCTTGCACGAAAACACCAACAATAGCGCTTAGCTGGCCCCCATTTTATTTATTAAATTTGGAGTATCTTGAATGCCTATCCCATTTAATGTCTATAGAGAAATACAATGTGGTCACAAGGGAGCAGTTATTCTGAATTTTTACTGAAGTCAGTAGGTCTGGTCTGCTGACTAGGCCATGTGGTGGAGGAGCTGAGCAAGCTGAGGCGAGTTGCAATCTCAAGACAATGTGAATAAGTCCATCTGAGACCCATGAGAAAGAGGACAACTTGCCGAGGTCCCAGCCACTTATAAAAGCAATTAATCAAATGATAACAGGAAGTGCATGGACACTTCCTCTGTAACATGGGACTAGGACATCATCCACCCCCTTATATCAGAGGGGCCCTGAGAAATGAATTCTAGACAAATAGATAACAGTGCCCAAGAACCTTCTGTCTATAAAGCCCTGGAAAGGGCAGAATTAGAAAGGGTTGGCAGTAGAGCCATGCTTTAACAATTATCATAACTTCTATGCTCCGCCTCCTTGTTCCTAGTGACAGGCTCCCAACCCAATGAATTTGTTTTTGTGTATAGCTTCTGGAAGAGATATTCCTAAGTTCCTTTCTCCTTTATAAGATACTATAACCTTGGCAAAACATTCATGTAGGATACCTGTGTTATGTACCTATTGTGTGTGTGTGTGTGTGTGTGTATACACATACATATATATACCTAAATATAGTATGTTTATATTGTACATATGTATATGAGCATTTATCTGAATATTATAAAAATCAAACATGACTTAAAAATATATTGTTATTGATTTCAGAGAGGAAGGGAGAGATAGAAATGATGAGAGAGAATCATTGATCGGCTGCCTCCTGCACGCCCCACACTGGGGATTGGAGCCTGCAACCTGGACATGCGGCCTGACCTGGAATCGAACTGTGACCTGGTTCATAGGTTAATGCTCAACCACTGAACCATGCCGGCTGGGCTCAAATATGACATTTTAAAAAATGAGTGTCGGTGATTGAACTACAAGCTATAAAATGCCAGGACTCTGATCAGCCCCAACCATTTACAGTAGCGATGTACCTGAAGCCTCCGGAATTACATGACCAATTTACCACTTTATATTAGTTATAACTCATAAAGCAACACGAGGGTCCTGGCAGCACACTTTCAAGCAGAATTAACGAAGACGGCAGAGTCATTAAAAGCCCAGGGAAACAGAACTTTGCTTAGTGCCATGACTGGGTTGTTAAAACACAGCCAAAGCACTAAGACCTCTTGTTGGAGGGTTTGACACCCCCCGATAGAGTTAGTTGTAGGCATAGAGCTCACAAATCTGATACTGAACAGTAATTTACTAAGCAAGTACTGCCGGCAATGTGACAGGTCTGGGGATACAGTCCTGAGAAAGAAAAGGAGGATTCCTGCCTTCATGAAGTTGTCAGAAAATCCTATTGAGTGATGAGCTTTCTTTGGGACAGCAAGTCACTTGGCAGACTTTGCGCCTAATTGGTATAAGGGCCGAGCTTCTGTCATCCACTCCGTGTGCCATTCTACCTGGGAGCACCCAGCAGGGACCATCCAAGGAACTCCTAGGAATCTTCTCTTAGCTCCCTGTCATTCCTGTTAGCTCTTCTCCTATGACTGGCAGGATGAAATGAAGGGAACTTATGTTTAACACGGAGAGTTCCTTTTGTGCATGTTGGCCTCTGTCTCTTTAAGGCTGAAGGCTTGGCTGTCATTGTTTAATCTCACTGATAAAGTTATCATGTAACCCAGTGTCTGTTAAATGAGCTATAAAAAACACCTTTGAAATACAAGAGAAGTGCATTGTGACCTGCAGGTCACATCGAATTCTAGGCAGGAGGGTAGGGTAGAGAAGGAAATACCCTCGTTGCTTCCACCTAAATTCTGATCAAATTACTCTAGACTTCTTTGTCAAGTAATCTTCGTCAGGGAATTGGTTTCAATGAGCAAAAAAATCAAAGTGCTCAAGTCACTGCCTCAATCTAGGGCCCGCGCTGTGCAGAGTCAAGCACTGCAAGGCTGACCCAGCGAAGAGAAGCTGAGAAGACGAAGAGCTTCAGTTGAAATAAGAACCACCACGTAATTTATCAGTGAAACCAGGAAGACGCTGATAGGGGGGGCACTCTTAATAATCACGCTGAAACAGTAGGTGCAAACTGGGACTAGACCCAGCAAACTCATAGGTAAGATCATCCATCCTACTTTGAAAATCAAATTGTGCCTGGAGCCAACCATCCTCGAAAAATCTAAAAAAAAAAAAATACCAAAGACTGGAGCAAACTAGTCACCTGCCCCAAGAAAACTCATTTGTTCGCTGTAACAGGCCCCAGTTAACTCTGAACTGACTGAGGACATCACCTTTAAAAACAGAAATACGAAAAAAATGTGATTACTACTGGCCACAATACCCGACACCTTAGGTTCAAGTGTTGGATAAGTGGTTTTACTAGAAATGTGTACAACACGATGGAGCCGGAGGGAGCTCCTACCCAGCCTGAGGTAGAAATGAACGAAGGCAGGAATGAGCCAGGAGAAGGTGGAAGAACTTCCAGGTAAAGGGACCAAGAGCAAGGGCATGGAGGTGTAACATGAGCTTCTGGGGAATCATAGGTAGCTCGCTGGTCTAGTGCAGGGGTCGGCAAACTGCGGCCCCTTGGGTGTGGCTCTTCCACAAAATACCACGTGCGGGTGCGCACATACAGTGCGATTGAAACTTCGGGGCCACACTCAAGGAGCCAAAGAGCCGCATGTGGCTTGCAAGCCGCAGTTTGCCGACCACTGGTCTAGTGCAAGGGAAGGCCCAATCCAGGGCATATGTGGGCTGGCTGACCCTGAGCACACCCAGCCTCGGAAGGCTTTAACCAGGATAGCAACGCGGTCAATATTTGCCATTTAGATGAATCACTGGCAGCTGGGCAGAGGATGAAATCGAGACCAGTTAACAACACAAATACTTCAGGCTGCTATAAAATTATGGCAGAGGAGTGGTTCAATACAACGTGACAGTGTGGTAGGTCAGAGCCCAGCTCTGAGGCCAAGGGGTTGGGGTGGAGGGCTGTACCCTATTATGTCTCTAGGGCTGAGATATGTCTTCATCCAGAAATGCCAAATACCCAAAGTACAAGGAAGAGTTGTTCAGCAATATGACTCGATTTTTTAATTCCAAGAACAGGTAAACTTGAACTTATTTGGCCTCTTAAATACTCATGCCCCCCCCCCCCATGCCCCTTTTTGGTAGGAGAGGGCATGAAATGGCACACAGGGATTTAAAAGAAGCACGTCAGAAGATATAAATGTTAGCTTGATTTAGAGCTGCTCTGGGCAGTTAACAGTTTGTTTACAACGAGGAGTTATCTAACCCTGAACATACTGTACATGGTAATGAGACGTCGTCACGGCAAAAAAACCCACAGCCAGCTTGCTGCCCCAGCCAACACAAAAACTGCCAGGAACAGTAGGGATGAAGGTGGGGTTCGTTTGTTTTTTATTATAAAAGAAAAAAATAACTCCTCAGTATCTTAACGAAAAGGAATATTTCACACACAAAACAGTTACCAGGATACAAAATTACAAGTGTTTAACCCCAGTCTTGTCCCCCTCCCCTCTAGGAGCAGACAGGAAGGAGACAGTGGAAGCAAACAAGCAATTCTGTAAGAGACTTCAAATCCCTACAAGTATGATTAAAATCTAAACTGGTTTTGCTTTAAAAAAAAATTTTTTTTAATATATCAAAAGGCCTGCTTTAGTGACATGCTAGTCCCCCAGAAAATAACCCAATACCCCCCTTGTCAGTAACATACATGCTCAAGTTGACCAGCCAACTCATAATTCTAAACCCCTGTGCATACATGTGTCTTATCATCCAAAGCCAAGGGGCTCGGGTGACTGCTATTTGCTCCTGTTAGCCGACCCGAAATATAAAAATACTACTCTGATTTGTGTTATAAACGGAGGACCAAGCAACGAGAACTTTTTCTTCGAAGGTAGGGCTACCCATCCCATCCCTTTTTGCAAGCCAGGAAAGCAGGTCACTGTGAAGGGGTCACAGTTGGCAGGTAAGAGGGCTTCCTGCCTGCTGCCCCACCCGCCATCTTTCCTAATTCTCACTTTCATTAGAAAGCTGCTTATAACCTTTTATGGGACTTCCCAACCAAAGGGAGTTTCTAACCTAGTCACAGAACAAGCCCAGCACTCCTACCCCCTTCAGCTACCTCAAAGAAGAAAAAGGCCCTTCCCCTCCCTTCACAAATACTATGCTCACTGTCCAGAGAGCTACGCCTGTTGGACAAACACCTGATTAAGTGAAGCAGTGGTTATGTTTCCCCGCCCCCGCCCCACTAACACACTAGAAAGCTTGTGATAGGGGAAAAAAAGGGGGTGTGTGTGTGTGAAGAGACTAAGAACTTGACCCCGCTAACCTGGCCAAAGAAAGCAAGAGATATTAACTGGGCAGGAGGAATAAAAAAAGACCTTGATATTCTGCCCTTCTGAGTTACATTTGTTATGACAATTGAGGGGCGAGAGTGGGAGCGGGATGAAGAAGTGATTAGAAGGAGCTGGATGGCTGCAAGTCTAGTCCATTTAGTTTTTGTACTGGAAGGGCTCATCGCCAGTTTCGTTGAGAAGACACGTGCGGATGAGGGCTTCTGTCACTGCAAAAGGGTCGCAGTTGGCAGAGGGGCGCCGGTCTTCAAAGTACCCCTTCTTCTCCTGGCCCACAGACCGGGGAATGCGGATGCTGGCGCTACGGTTGGCCACGCCGGCGGAGAAGTCGTTGATGTTGGAGGTTTCGTTGAATCCGGTGAGGCGCCGGGCATTGTCCCGGCCCCCCTTGGGGTCGTAGGCTCGGATGTGGTACTGATGCCGCTTGCTCAGCCTCTCGATGGACTCCTCGATGTACCTAGAGGAAACAGAGAAGATGACGGTCCGTCCACGGGTCCCCAGGAAACCTGTCCTTCAGGGGCAGGAGCAGGTGCGGATTCAAGAATGAATCCATACTTATCTATCAAAGACTTTTCCCAGTTTCCAATTCACCTCCACATCACTCCAGCAGAACAAATGTCCCCCTTGTTCCTGGCCTGTCCCAGTGCTCAGAAATAATGCCAGACACCCAGTACCTGACATTTGTTGAATGAAAAGATCCCAGCCTTTCTCTCACCCATAAGCATGAAGTTCCTTCACATGCTTGTACTGTTACTAATTTAGTTCTTATTAAAGATTTTCTCATGCCATGAAGCTATGTCAACTTTCCCTATTGCCACCCTTGAGTTCTATTCCTGGAGTCATTTTGACACTTTTCAAATAGGAACAGGACCACAGGGTTAGAAGACAGTTTTTGAAGCCAAGTGGCAAAAGCGAAGGTCCGGACTAAGAAGTCTGGCTTACTCCTCCCCAATACATCACGTCCCTGGCAAGTCTTCTCGCACAGAAATAAGATGGCCCCAGCAGGAGAAGGCACTCACTTCAGACCGTTCTCCTCTCGCATGGCCTTGGTGCTGAAGTTGGTGTGGCAGCCTGCACCATTCCAGTTGCCAGGGATGGGCTTGGGATCAAAGGTAGCGATCACTCCGAAGTCTTCACACACTCGGTGCAAGATGAAACGGGCCACCCAGAGATGATCTCCCATGTCGATGCCTTCACAGGGTCCTATTTGGAATTCCCACTAGAGAACAAGAAGGTCGGCCCTGAATATAAAGCCAGCTGCTCACCCCACTCAGAGGCTCTGAAACCCGCTCCCTTCTCACCTCTAGTCCATCCAACCTTTTAGGTTTGGGGTTAAGGAGGGGAGCATCAGCCGCCCTTGCTACCAAAAAGCCTCTACTTGCCTAGTGATGGGGAAAGCGGCGGATGAGAGCCGTTTACCTGGGCGGGCATGACCTCGGCATTTGTCCCTGCGATCTTGATGCCAGCGTACAAGCAGGCCCGGTAGTGAGCCTCCACAATATCCCTGCCGTAGGCTCTGTCTGCTCCCACGCCGCAGTAGTATGGACCTATAGAGGCATCAAGACGAAACGTCGAGAGAGGAAATCCAGAACACCCTCCCTTTCCACCTAAGATGCACAGCCCAAGGTCAGCAATCAGAAAGCTCTAACACTGGCTCTCCGGAATCACCGTCCCCACCTTCACCTGGCAGTGGGGCAGTGGGGCAGTGGGCTCCTCAGTGGAGCCAAAGGTTTCCCCCCAGTATCAATGGCTAAACATCTATGTTTGCGTCTGGGTAACGTGAGGGCACAGTATCATTCCAGCCAGTCCCAGGGACACTCCCATAGCTTTTTGATCCATAAGGAGTCACTGCCATCTCTGGGGAAAGAAACTTTCCTCACCAATTAAGCAGCCGGGGAGGAACCAAGTTCACCTCTCACCCAGGAGACTTACCTTGGGGTCCAGGGAAGCCATTGGAAGGCCAGCCAAAAGGGTGCCCATCTGTGCCCATGAGAGTATATTCCTGCTCCATTCCAAACCAGGGATGCTGATTGCTCACCATGTCCATTATCCGTTTGCAGGTATATCTTAAATTGGTCTCTAGAGAAAAAAAAAAGAACAACAATCCTTGCAGCAATTCTCAACCTGTGGGTCGCGACCCCTGAAAATACATCCTGCGTATCAGATATTTACATTACGATTCATAACAGTAGCAAAATTACAGTTATGAAGTAGCAACAAAAATAATTTTATGGTTGGGGGTCACCACAACATGAGGAACTGTATTTAAAGGGCCAGAAGGTTGAGAACCACTGCTTTAGAGCCATCTGGGCAAATATACTGAATCTCGGTGCTGATGGGAAAGAAGTTCTTGCAAATCCACACAGCCAAAGTGTTGAGAAAAAGCTAAACTGGCCCTGTTTACCTTGCTGGGTCCCATTGGTGTAAAAGAGGAAAATGGGAGATGCTCTAATTAAACACTTGTAGGGAGGTTCCCCCAAAATTTGTTATAATCAAGTCACATGACAGTGGCTCCAGGAAAGTGCAAGTGTTCACCTTATCAGCATGCTGGCCACCTCGTAAGTACCCAATGCCAAGCACTTACACTGTCTATTCACAAGACAGCCGCTTGTACAGCCAGACCTATTTCTAGTTTCTTGGGCATTTAGAACCAAACCTACAATTTGTATTGCATCACTTGTGTATTGGGAGCCTTGAATTCATTTCAGATGAGAAGATTTAGTGCCGAGTTATAAAGAATTGGATAGTGCAAAAGAGAAACATTACAATGAGATGAGCTCAACTGGAAACAATTTCTAAGCAAGAAGGGAACTTTAAAATAAGTAAATACAGACGTACTGACTGCCTAACTATGCCCCAGGACCCATTTAAAGAGGTCTACATTAAGAAAAATCCACAACCAAGTCTTCCTAACAACCCTGAGAAGGGTATTAGACATCTCCACCTTTACAAGTGAGAAAACGAGGCTCAGAGATGTTAGGTGACCTGCCCAGGTTAGAAGGCAGGCAGCAGAGCCAGGAAACCCATGACTGTCTTGGCCATCAGAGCTCACGCCCTTTACCACAATGATATGGGCTCTCAAAACAAAGGCATTACAAAACTAAGTGACTTGCCAAAAAGTCTCAATGCCAATGTGTAGCAAGAGACTACACAGAAGTGAGATTTCAGCTGAGTTTAAAAAGATGAATGACGACGAGAACTGGGAACGACAGGCATGCCTGACGAAACCCAAAGGTGCAGTTACAGCACACCTCGAGGTAAACGGCTGTTATCAATGAACCAAGAGGCTCATACTTCAGTCAGTGGACAGACAAGGAAGAAAAGAAGATGTCTGGAATGAAGCAACCGATAGTTGATGTCAAACTGCTCTCAATTATTTGCACATATTAACTCATTTAATCCTTCAAACGACTTTTAGGAGATGGATTTTATTACTCATTTTAAAATCAGGATAGGGGAATGAAGGAGAGGGGATAAGTAACTTGCCCAAGTTCATAGCTAAGAAGTGGCAGATCCCAAATTCAGACCCAACATTCTAACTTCAGAACCATGTTCTTAAAATCTACAGGCATGCAGGCCGGCCTGTGTCACAGGGGACTCCACCAGCAAACAGACTTAGAAGAATTCAGTTTTATGCAACCAACAGGAGACCACGGGAGGATGGCCCACTTTACCACTTGGAATGAGGAAGTTCAAGATGGAGAGATGCACATTCAACCCCCAACTCTTCCCCCTCCCCCCGACTCCTGAAACATTGAGACAATCCATTACTAATGTGGCAATAGCCTCTCCCTCCCCTTTCTTCCATTCATGAATTGGGGTGGGGGTATCCATATCTATCCGATACACACCTGCAGGTTTGCGGTTGTATTTTAAGACTTCACAGAACACCAGCTTGTTGGGGTCCTTGCGGAAAGGGTCCCGAAACATGGTAGCAGGAACAAGATACATGTCACTGTTGGAGCCTTCAGACTGCATAGTACTAGAGCCATCAAAATTCCACTCGGGCAACTCTGGGGTAAAAAGAGAGGGAAATCAAGTTAAAAACGCACAGCTTTCCAGGCAGCACACAGCCCTTCACTCACCCGTCTACACTCTCATTCCAGAAATCCAGTGATGCATGTCTCCCACTATTAATACGCGCTGTGATGTGTGCACGTAGCCCTACAGTTCTGAGTTCTAGTAAGACCCTTATATCACTTCCATAACGAAATAATAGTCACAAGGACAACCTAAGAATGATGGTTCTTCCCTTAATAAGACCACTGGACACCAAGGAGACAAATGGAAATATTCTGACATCAGCAGTCAGTCATCATTTTAAATATTGAAATAGGAGAAACAATGATTCTCAATTCCCCCACTAGACCATCTGTGTTTCTTCTTTCTCTGATTCATCACCCACTCCCTGACTGGGTCTATGGTCTGTCCTTATTTTATAGATGAGGAAACAAGACGACCAGCAGGATGCCTTGTTCAAGGATGCTCCCACATGACTTATCCACTTCTCCCACTATGCTTAAAGGCCGGTTTCTTCCTCTCTCCAGCTGACTGAGTTCTCCGAAGGCACAAACCAAACCCTTACCTGTATCCCCAATGTCTTTCTAATACCTGCCACATAGCAGACACACAAGGTATGTCTTATATTATGGTCATTCATTCACTCAAATGTCAAGTTCTCAGTAGAGGCAGCTATCCTAAAAGTAGGTAAGAGGTGACAGTTGTTCTCTGATCCCTTTTCCTAGAAGGAAGAGGGCGATGGCTTCCCTAGTCTAGACCAAAAAAATAAAGGCTACAACTCATATAATGACTGTTAGTGGAACAAATAATCAGATTATTTAAAAATTTCCAAAAGTGGCTCAGCTGGTGTGGCTCAGTGGTTGAGTGTTGGCCTATGAACCAGGAGGTCATGGTTTGATTCCCAGGTGGGACACATGCCTGGGTTGCAGGCTTGTGTCCCCAGTGTGGGATGAGCAGGAGGCAGCCAATCAATGATTCTCTCTCATCGTTGATGTTTCTCTCTCTACCTCTCCCTTTCTCTCTGAAATCAATAAAAATATATATATATATTTAAAAAAATCCCAAAGTGTCATCCGTTAAAAACACATGAATGGCTGGTCCTTTTAAGAAAGCACTTTAGGGTGTTGACTTTGCATCTAGAACCCCAATGATATGAGTTCAAAACAGTATTCAAAGAGTTTGTAAAGTAGATATCTCAGTCAGATTAGAGCAATGGTTAACAAACTGGGTTCCTGGGGGGCCTTAAGCCAACTAAAGGCCACCCAAGTCCACAAAGTATCCAGCCCCTTTTTACCCCCCAACCAGACTTTATTTTTTGTCTTATATATACTGACTTACACACAAGATTTCATTGAAATAAAGGAGTCCATTGTGGCCATGCTCGGAGGCAGTGTAAGAGCTTAATGTTGAAGTGACTGAAGTCTGAAAAGCCCTGACTTAGAAAAGCTTTCCAAACAGAATAAAGAGGCCCAACCTAGTGGCTTGGTCTCAGGCTGCCCACCCAGCACAGACTCCCCACTCTGCTCACCTTCTATACTCTTGGGCTCACTGTCCAGGGTCCGGGTCTTGCATCGCAGTCCTTCTCCAGTACCGTCAATCCAGATGTACATAGCTTGGACTTTATCACCCTGAGGCAGGGACATGTACATCTGCTTGATGCCTTTGTTCAAGTGGGAACTCGCTGAGGTGGACATGGTGGAAGTTGCTCTGGTGAGAAAAAGAAAATAAATAAATGAAGAACACCAATTCCAAAAGGATCCTCTACAGGAATCACTCTATAAGGACAATGAAATCAAGAAGTTACAGAGGGAGTGGTGACCCCCTCCCTTCGGAAGTTACACACTTCAAGGGTCTATTTATTACTCTGCTTTCCGGGGGATTAAAGATTTATGTGAGACAAAAACCTCCTGATAAGCTTCCTCAAGCTAGAATCTTGAGGGCTAAGCTTTATTTTCTCAGTGTGGCGATGGCAGGGAAATGGTTTTATGTATGTATGTATTTATTTATTTTTATACTAAGACACTGGGGAGGAGGGGAGGGAACCCAAAACAAAAGACACAGAAGTTCAGAGACACAAATTTACAGAACAGACGTGGTCTTCTAATACAAACAAAATCCAACCACAGAAAGGCTTGTCTGCCATGGTCTCTGGGTGAGTCTTCCCTTTGCCTGGCATCCTTAGCGGGCATGTCAATAAAAAACCCGTCAATAAAAAACCCGTTTTGAAGATTCCTCCAAACCCTGGAGGGCGGAGGAGGGGGAACCTCACATTCAGATAGTACGTAGGATAAAACAAGGGGGTTAGCCAGGCTTAAAAGACTGGTGGCTTCCTAAAAGAGCTACAGTCCTTATAGTCACCAAGATTAAAAAACAGCTGATCCAAGTTGGATCCTAAGATGCACGCAGCCATCATTTCCATCAAAGCCAAAATTCTCACTTCAAGAAGGTAAGTTTGAGAATGACATGCTGAGATTTCCACTAGAGAGCTTTTCAAGGAATGAGGGGATTCCCACTAATAAATGAAAAAGATGTGCCGTTTCAAAAGCTGACGCCTGCTAGAAACTGCAAGCCAACACCACAAAACCTCGGAAAAGGAGACACTCTGCAGCCACAAAACCTAAGAGGAATCGGTTCTACTGCTCCCTCCCCACCACCGGCCTCGGTGGCCAGGGGTGGCTCAAAAGGGAACATATTGTTCTCCTCCTATGACTTGGGCAACTCTGAAGTACAATGACAAAGTTTCTATGGGCAACCGTCCATGTTTACCCAGCTGAAAACATCAGCTTCTTCCAATATCTTCGCCCTTCCCCTGGGGAAGAGGAACTCGCCTCTCAAGTCGCCCTTTGCCTACCCTCTTAGAAGACTCGGTGGGAGCGTCAAGTCCCACCCTCACCCCCACACCCGCTTCTTAAGCCCAAAAGGAACAAATCCCCCCCCCCCCCATCCCTTCACAGCTCCCAATAAAAGCTACACAACCCAGTCTCCGGCTTTCCTCCCAGACACCAAGCCCACTTCCTCCCATCAGCCTGGGTGGGGGGATGATCTTGGATCTTCTGCTCTTTTCCGCGACACACGTTGGTCGCCAACAGCCTAGTTGTTGACTGTATCACCTGGTGCCACCGCGTGCCTGGTTGACCCGGTGAGGAGGAACACAGGGTCCTGCTGTTTCTGCAGCTGCCGCTGGCTGGAGAGCCTCCTCCCGGTCTCCTCACTCACCCCAGCCACAGAAGGTCAAGCGGGTCGGTGAAGTTGCACTCTTTGGCCCTTCTCTTTTTGGAGTGGCGTTCGTGCCTGTCCTCCTTGTCCCGCTCTGGCTGGAACATGCTCCGGGGCGAGGGAGTCGAATGTGGCGAGGGAATGGAGCCCGGAGAGGCAGCGGGAGAGAGCGAGGGAGTCAGAGAGCGATCGGACCAGGACGCGCCGGAATACGCATGCTGGTGGCTCGTGGTCTTCATCGTAACTCGCGATTTCTCTCCTGGGTTGTTCATGGAGTAGGCGACAAAGCCGAAGCAGCTGGGGGGCTGCTCGGAGGAAATGGACTCCTGGTCATCTTCATCTAGCTTCGCTGTCTTCACCGAGGATCTGCGGCTCGGGGAGAATACCCCTGGGCCACCCCCGGGGTAGTTGGAATAATCCACTTTGAGAGCAGCCCTTTCCTACTGAAATGTCCCGCCGCCCCTCGGGCCCGCGGCCCGATCTCAGGGCCTGGCCATGGGGGCCATACCCCTATGAGGCCCAAGGCTGGGGGACAGCGCGCCGAGGTAAAGGTAGCATCCCACCAGTTAGTCACCTGGTTAGAGCAGGAGGTTGATGAGGCCAGAGTTCTAGGAAAATCTCCCAAGGATGTTTTCTTAAAAGCAGTTTTACCAACTGTATCCCAACCATTAATTCGACCTAGAAAATGTTCCCTGAGCCTCAAACTTTTCATTGTGCCTTGGATCAAATTTTCTACTCTGTTAATTTACCCCCCTGCCCTGCTGCCCAGCCTGGGCCCCTAATAACAGATTGTATGGACATCATTAAACTTTGAAGAGATCTCCTATAAGTCCCTAGCCACTAGACATACAAAAGACTAATCATACAAAAGAGGGAATGAGAGGGAAAGGTCAGGACATCATATAAAATTGGAAACTAGTATTTTATTAAGTTTGCATTGGCT
>NW_006284340.1:293860-297648 GCF_000327345.1 Myotis davidii | reverse complement strand
CGGGCTCTGGAAGCGCGCAGCAAGCCGCCCGCAGCCTCCGTCCCTGCAGCCGTCAGGTTGGATTAAGTTGCAAGAGTCCTGTCTTTCAGGAGGTCCTACTGCAGACCCCGTACGAAATTCTGACCCCACGGAACATAAATTTGCCTTTTGTTGTTAGAGACACCCCCTCCCAGCCCCATTCTCCGCGCTCGTGTCATATGGAGAGGGGCGCAGGGCGCAGGGGACGGAGAGCCCTGGGCCTGCGGGCAGAGAGGTCGGCGCAGAGAGGGGGCCTCCCGGGGTAGGCCTGGGTGGGTTTGGGTGAATGACCAGACGTCTTCGAGCTCACAGTAAATAGTCAACATGCTGTGTTTATAGTACCATCCATAGAGAGGAACCTGTGGGCAGGCGAAACAAAGCTGGGGACCTGTCTGATTCTCCTTCTGTTACACGGAAAGCAGGTCAGTCTCTCTGGGCCCAAGTTTTCTTGTCTGCAAACAAAGGTTTTCAAGAGAGGACCTTTAGAGTTGCCCACCAGGATTGAAATTCTCTGTGTGCAAACTTCCCTAAGAGCGGCTGAAAGGAAAGGGAGGTCTTTGAATAGACCCAGGGTAGGTAGAAAATTTAGGATTCCTTAAACAAATCCTCCCTGGTTTTGCTTTTCAGGTAATTTATTTCGCCTTCTTTTTAATCTGGAAAGAGAGTCAGTATCCTTCCCCCTCTCAGCCTTGCAGGGATGGCTGAGAAAATGTGTAGACAAACACAATCGCGAAATGGATCCTTGTCAACAGATGCACAGTAATTGTGTATGTGTGTGTACATATACACATATATATGTATGTACATATACACATATACATGTACATACACACATACCGATATATATGCACCAGTTTTATTACTTAATCATTCTCTATTTTTGTTCTCTGAAATCCATCTGAAGGTATCTGGCCTTTATTGCATGTTTCAGGAGCCCCAGTGTTGCAAACATATTTTTGTTTGAAGACCGAGAAGGCATGTTTTCAGTGCCTTTAGAAAGAGGAAGGGAAGAAGTTTGTTCTTTTGGTTATTTTTTGTACCACAAATGTGGAAAAGAAATGTTGCCTGTAACCACACACACACAACGTGGCTTCTTGGTCAACATCCCTCCCCTTTAAGAGTTTGTTTAACACTGTAGTGCTTTAAAATTACTGTAGTGCAGCCTTCATCTCAAAAGAGCTTTTGGTATGTTTCGGACAGGTGACATTCTGGACTGGGTAAGGTGCCCGGCAAGTGTAAGGGATTCCATGTTAAGTTTCAGTGCTGCCTGTTGGAATCTTAGCATGTGGTTGTTTGAAAGCTGGGGCTTCAGGTCAGACAAACCTGGGCTTTACCTCTTACCAGCGTTGTGTTGGCTTAGTTACTTAGCCACATGAAGGCTCGGTTCCCTTGCCTACAAAATATTGTAGGGATTAATTGTGACAGCATTTGCAAGTAAATTAGTATAGTATCTGGAACACAGTGTTTATAATTATTGTAGGATAAAATGTAACCTGGAGAGATTGGATTATTTCTTCCCTCCTAACAACCCATTAGGTACAACTTTCTAACTCTCTTACGCTCCGCTGTTTGTTTTCTGAGAGTGGGCTTAGACCTGGTAACAATGAGCTGTCTTCATTCCATTTCTTTCTGTTAAGTCTTGAGTTTAAGCTGGTTGAGGAGGGAGAGGTGAGGAAGTGAAAAGGTCCTTTCAAACAAGATGTTCTTGTTTAAAAAGGTGTTGAGATCCAGATGCCAAACTGCCTAAGCACAAACCAGAGCCTTCTACTCTCCTGACCACCTCTATCCAGCACTTGAGGTGGGAATGGCAAACAGAACGGGAAATGGAGTAGTACCAAGTGCAGTGTTTTTGTAGCTTATGATCTCATATTTTGTCCTGTGAATGCTTGCTAGGTAGCTTAACATCCTTGAGCAGTTTACTCATCTTGTAATTCCCAATAGTATGCAGGGTGAGTGTTCAATAAGTGGTGTTTGTTGACCGCACAGATAGGACAGCGGCACCAAGAAACCATGTGGTTTTGGGCTGCTTTTCCAAGAATGGAAATGGATTTGCTTTGAGCCATTCCTGTGACCAGGGACATACTTTGTCAGGGCTAGCAACATAGTACATGACTGCTGAGTCTTTCAAGAGGGCACAAAGAGGCCTTGTCCTCCTCGGTCCACCCTACACTTACTGAAGCCAACCGAAGTAGGGCTCACAGGAGTCCAGGGACTGATCTGGGAATCTTAAAAGGGTATGAGGGAAGAAAAAGTCCTGTTACTAACTGGTTCACCCCCAGAAACCCAGACTGTACTTTTGGAGAAGTTAAAAGTAGAACAGCCTGTTTCATCTGGTTTGGCTTTGCTGTGTCTGCTGCCCTTTGTTCTCCTTCCGCTTCTTCCCCAAATGGCCACCCACCCCGTTCCCCACCCCCTAGGTGAAAAGGGCATTAGAATGCTTGAGCCTATGTACGCTCCTATCTCTTGGTACACTCAGTATCAGAGCTGGCAGGGGGTTCTAGTACATGTGCTGCAAATTCAGGTTTTTGTCTCTTAGGTCGAGTCCGTGTGTCCAAGGGGTGGGTGGAGTGGGAGAGCAATTTTTAATTTTTTTTGTTAATCCTTACCCGAGGATATTTTCCCATTGATTTTTAGATAGTGTAAGGGAGGAGGAAAGACAGAGAGAAACATCTACGTGAGAGAGTCACATTGATTAGTTGCCTTGGGGATCACCTGGGGCCTTGGAGGTGCATATCCTTGTCTGGAATCGAACCCGAGACCCTTCAGTCCTTGGGTTGAGGCTCTATCCACTGAGCCCAACCAGCTAGGGCCAGCTAAAGATTTTGTTCCATATCAAAGGATGGCCAGGGACTAAAAGCATTTCTTCAATATTGCTCTATTGCCTGAAATAAAGGCCTTATCTAGGGTGGGTTTACCTGGAAGTTCACCTTTCAATTTCTATCTCTTTCGAAGGACTCATTCTCACCCTGCAGGCAGGAAGCCCTTAACCTGGTGGTTTGAGGTGCCTTCCCGGGGCCTGTAGGGCTGCCTTGCACTCCTGAGGGACAAGATTTGGGGTAGGGCTTAATCAGACCCAAACCGACAGCCCTAACATGTAGTTTGAGAAATGGAGGTTTCCCCTCATCTGAATGATTTCAATAGGCATTCGACAAAACCCTTTAATCAGGCTAAAGGCACACAGCTGAGACCCTGGCTTCAGAAACTCCCTGGAAACCCAACCCCAAATCATCAACTATTTTTGTCTTTAAATAAATCAATACCAATTCTTTTCAAAAGAATAGACCATTGTATAATCTTAAAACAAAAATCCAAAAGAAGGAAAGGAACAGTCTTGGGAGTTAATGTCATCACTCTTAAATCAGATCGAGGGAAGGAGCTGCAGGTGGCCAGGCTTTCCAATTTCATTACACAGTTAAAGGAGGGAAGACCAGCTTTTACCTTAATTCAGTACCTAACACTGAACACAGAGAAATTGTTCTTTATATCCTTCCTGATTGTTTGATATTCTTTTTTGTTGTTGTTAATTTTTTAACCCGGGATATCCCCTCCCCCCCTTGGTTTTTAGAGGGAGTGGAAGGGAGGGAGAGAGAGACAGGGGGACATATCAATTGGTTGCCTCCCACACGTGCCCCAACAGGACCAGGTCGGATGGAGCCTGCAACCAAGATAATGCACGTGACCGGACTCAAACCCTCAACATTTCAGTCCTTGGGCTGACACTCTCACCACTGAGCAACATCAGCTAGGTCGATTGTTTGATATTCTTAAGC
>NW_006284340.1:269856-293650 GCF_000327345.1 Myotis davidii | reverse complement strand
CTTCTGGCCCTTTAAATACAGTTCCTCATGTTGTGACCCAACCATAAAATTTTCGTTGTTACTTCATAACTGTAATGTTGCTACTGTTATGAATCGTCATGTAAATATCTGATATGCAGGATGGTCTTGGGCGACCCCTGTGAAGGGGTCGTTCGACCTCCAAAGGGGTCGTGACCCACAGGTTGAGAACCGCTGTTCTGCAGTGTCAGGCTGTGGACAATGCCTTCCTGGACTACCACCTCTAAAACACTGAAATCTCTACCCAAGTGCAGGGACTAGTCCAAGTGCTACACTACTGCGGTGGGTTTAAGTGCCTTCCATATAGTGGGCATTCAATATATTCCTTGTGAACAACTGGATTACCAGAAACAAAAATGTTTTACGGTTCCATTTAAAGGGATCTTTGGAGATCATATTTCATATTCAATAATTGGCCCCCAGTTTCACTGTTTTGTGAATCTGGGATATTTACCAATAAAATGGGTTCCTTATTCTCAATGTATGGATGGGTCTATCTTTGTTCTCTAGAATGATGGGAGCATTGTTGAAGTTTATGAAAAAGTTGAGATTTAGCATTGTGGTCAAAACATTACTAGGATCAGAGTGTGCCTTTTTTTAGTTGGTACTTTTCCCAAAGATATCCTCAACTGGGTCCAAGGTCCTTCTCCCCCATCCCCATCCCTTTAATTGATTTGATTCCCTGGGTATTGCACATGCAAATGCCAAATTTCCATGGGAAACAAATAGCCCTGGGGTATGTTTTCTGGATGCTTGGGCAATACTTAGACGGGTTCTGTATTTGTCCTGATCTCCTCTACCTTCCCTCTCCCGACCCCTGCTTTTTAAACCTTTTCTTGAGAGACTTGTTTACCAAGTTGGAGAGCTAGAGGCTTAACTGGGGTGGTGTGAACGTAGTGCCCCCTGGTGGAATTTTGTGAGAATTACATGTCTCCCTGCAAGTTGAAGAGTGGGAAGTTGTTTTCTTGACTGGCTTTCAAGGGGAGGGCCTCTCTGTTGCATCTCAAATATAGTAAATTAATAATAGGTAAGTTTATTACCTGTACTGGATATTGAAGAGGTATTATCCTGTGGGTATCAATTGATTACCAGAGGCTTGTTTATGATTATAAAATTAAGCCAGATATCTAGAAATGGGCAGCCAGCAGCACTGTGGTGTTTCGCCTTCTCCATCAATGCGTACCGGAAATGAAGAGAAAGAAGGTCCCCTCTAAAAAAGGTCATTGAGAAAAGTCTAGGAACCAACAGTTAAGGAGAAATGGCAAGAATCAGGAAACTTGATCACAAACGAATCTTATCTTCAGCCCTCACATAGATCTGAGCCCAAAAATTTAAGACCCATCTAAAAGTTGAGAGTCAGCTAGATTCATTCTCTCTCTCTCTCTCTCACCCCAGGGGGCAAGGCTGGGGGGGGGGCGGGGATGATGAACAGAAAGTGTGACAAGAGACATCATTTAAGGGAGTCTAGAATATTTGCACTGCTGCTTGCTCTTTTTTCTCTTTTCTCTCTCAACAATTTCATTTGGAGGATCACTCCCTTCACCATTGCCATTAGCAAAATCACAGTGAGCCAGAGGACATAGTCATTGGCTTGAGTCAGACACACTTACACTCGAATTCCTGTCTTGCTAGCTGTAAGACTTGGGCAAGTCAGCCTGTTGAGTCTCAGCGTTTTTTGGAGGTTCCTTGTAGAAATGCTTGTGGAAATTATAAAACAACTAGAGGCCCGGTGCACAAAATTCATGCATGGGATGTGGGGGGAGACGGGCGGTATCCCTCAGCCCGGCCTTCACCCTCTCCAATCTAGGACCCCTTGGGGGATGTCCAACTGCTGGTTTAGGCCTGATCCCACTGGCTCCTAACCACTCGCCTCACCCTCTCCAATCTAGGACCCCTTGGGGGCGGCCTGATCACTCCTAACTGCCCTCCCCTGCCGGCCTGATCACTCTCAACTGCCCTCCCCTGCTGGTCTAATCACCCCCAACTGCCCTTTCCTGCCAGCCTGATCTCGCCCCCTAACTGCTTGCCCCCCTCATGGCCTCATCACCCCTAACTGCTTGCTCCCCTGCTGGCCTGATGGCCCATAACTGCCCTCCCCCTAGCTGCCTATGCCTTGGCTCCCGCCACCATGGCTTTGTCTGGAAGGAACTTAGACATCCGGAAGAAGTCCGGTTGACCCAGTCTAATTAGCATATTACCCTTGTATTAGAATAGATTAGCACAGTAAACAATGCAGAAACAGAATAGTGGATTTTGTTATCCCAAGAATGAGGAAGAGAGTGGGCACATGACTAAGGAGATGACTTAGGCTTTGGGCTTCCAGAGTTTCACAGACCTTCCGACCTGTCTGGCAACGCTTTTAGAAGAAACGTGTAGGCAGAGATTTTGAAAGCAAACAAGCCTTTATTAAGCATCACCTATGCTACATAGTTGGCTCATACATAGGAAAGTATGTAACTTGATATGGCCTACACTCTAGATGGTGAGGAAAGGCCTCCCCAAGGGGATCGATCTCAGAAACAGAGCAAGCAGAGTGTATCATCTGCATGAGCCAATGAACAAGGTGGGTCTAGTAAATGTGTCTAAGAGTCCCAGAACAAAGGAGTCATAGTGGAGAAGGCCTCCTTGGGGGTGCTCCATGGTGTGAGGCTGAAGGTGGGTCTTATGCTGGGTACCAGATAACATGATAAAAATGTGATTGCGGGATGGCTTTCTGTGAAATAGAAAGGACTGAAATTTTGCCAACATGCATGGATAGGATCTAGTAAATTACATGTGCTAAGGTGGTAGTGGTGAACTATGTAAGCTTTGTCTGGAATAGGACTAATAAAATATGAAGTTAGGAAAACACTGAACATTTGGATTCTATAAAAATTTCAGTTGTACAAATTTGAAATGTTACTATATTAAAGCAGTAGTATAGTTTCACTTTATTAATTTGAAATTAACCCAATCCTTAAAGGGCTTTCTTTGAGAGGAGACAACAGTTCTGTTGATGCCAGCTCCACGTGGTAGAGCCATTTTGGTGAGCAAACAGAAATACCCACTATTCTTTATCAGGATGAGACATGAATGATTTCAGTTTTGAATTGTAAGAAATCATTACTCCCTCACGTAAAAGGCAATCACTTGTACCCAGAGAAGTAGCTGGTAGATGGAATGACTGCTGGACTCCCCTCTCTTCCCTTCAAAGGCTTCCCTTTTATTGCATTTTTAATCCCCATGGCTTTTCTTGCACATTTATCTATTTACGTGGTCCTCTTTCCCCCACCTCACCAATCTATTCAGCATCCCTTTCTCAGCCCCGTCTCATTTCCTCAGCAATTACAAGTTCAGGAGATGTACCAGCAGACGGAGACCAAATGCTCTCCATGGCCATTACCTTCATTGGAGACCAAAGAGGACACAATGCACACGTCTGAGAGAACCTACAAGGAAGAAGAAGGGATGGACAATGTGCCAGGTATCCTGGGCCCTATCTCACGGTGAGCTGTCTGGGAGGAGAAGAGCCTGGTCATCTTTCTCTGACTGCTCCACTTCTGGCAGCAAGTGGTAGTCGGGTCCTTCAGTGTTTGCATAATATGGAGCTTTTTTGGATCCTGTCAGCTTCGACCTGGGACTGTAACAATGATGCCAAAAGGAAAAAACACCATAGATTCCTAACAGGCACAAAGCATTGATCATCACATGCCAGCAGAAGAAGGTGGTGACAAACATGATGTCACTGATGTCATCATCCTGCCATGGGTAGCCGGTGACTGGTCTGTACAGAATAAAGCCTGCCTGCATCAGCCAGGAGCCCATCATCAGAAACAGAAAGGTCTCAATCATTGAGAGGTGAAATGCGTTGGGAGCCCACAGCTCAACAGTGAACACCAGCATGAGCAGGAACACCACCAAGATGAGTAGAGAATGAACCTGCAGCTCCACCCCTGTCGAATCTTGAACATGTGACACCAACAGCATCAGGAGCACGTAGAAGATCAGGACCAGGGCACCTTTTTCTAGGAGCACACACCTCTGAGGCAGCAAGTTCTTGCTCGTGACATCGACACAGCCATTGAGGGCGAGGAGGATGAACATGGTGAGGTGCTGCCACTGTTTGGGGAGCATAAATCTTGGTGGCAGTTCCCTGTTCATCAGGACCAACCCTCCTTTGATGCAACTGTTCTCATAAGCTATCAAGATGGAGCCGGTCACAATTTTCAACAAACCTCGGTAGGATATTTCCCACAGCTTGGCCCATCTTCCCTTATTTCTTGGAGGACATGAAGGATTCGGGCGAGAGTCATTGAATATCACAGCTTTGGAGACCACTATTGCCTGATACAGTCCGTATGAAAATAGAAACAGCCCCGGGTACACATGACCGATAAAGGTTCCCATTGACCTACAAATCTTCTTAAGGGAAGAGAGAAGAACAAAACTTGGGCCCGTCCACACCTTCTGGGGCCACTCCAAGGTCTCGACTTTGGAAAGAATTGCCTTCCACCAACTTTTATCATCTCACCCCTCCCACTGCCCCCCTACAGAGAGGAAATGTTTCTTGAATCAAGCCTACACCTTTGGTGGCGTAAAGCGTCATTGTTCCATTCCATTCTGGTACATTGGGAACTGGCTTCGGCCAAAGAAGAAAGTTGAGGAATGTGTTTTTAGGGGCTCCCCTCTATGGCCTTTGGGGTGCCTCAGGTCACACTTGTCCCTTTCTCCCGTGGATTCTTTCCCCTTGTGCTGCCCAACACTTAGAGCAGAAGGAGGGAGGACTAAGGGATTGGGTAGGGGTTACCATGATATCCAGAGGAAGCCGGGGCACTCACAAACCCTTGAATATCATTCAGTACCTCTCAGACATAAGTTGGGTCCAATTGTAAGGTTTTCTTTCTGGATACATATATTTATAAACATTTGGATAGATAACCATTTAATACATACTTACTGTCTACCTGGCTTTTCTATTCTTTTATAGACACATTCTGGAAAATGACCAAGAAAGCTCCATTCACCTCCTCCCCTTACCTCTTCACATCTTTGTCCCACCCCTACCCTCACTTCATCATCTCCACTGGATCTAAAAAGCTACCTTTTGATACGATTTTAGAGATAGTGGTGGTTTTGTAGTGTATAAACCTAAGCTTGAGTTATGTTTCCCAGAATTCCCTTTCCTATATGGTTCCAGGTTGAGCTGGCTACAAGAGAAATTTACCTGAGAATCTGAAGGTGGGAGCGAGGCAGCAACCTAAGCACACTCTGAAGGTGTAGGTGCCAGGGACCACTGTAGCTCATGCATTTGGTTACTGATCTCCTGGCTCACCTCTTTGGCATGGCCAACAGCCAGGTTTGTAGCTTCCTTACCTTCTCTTAGTGTGAAAGGCACCAATTTCTTCTGCAGGTCACCTGCCACTGAAGTATGAGGTGGTGAGAGGCAGACGTAGGCTCCATTTTGTCCTCATGGGTTTTGGTTTGTCCCTGCTCTTCCCTAGCTTCAAGTCATATACTTCTTCTGGCTGCTGCCATACTAACCTGAAATGACCTCAGGCCCATCATACAGCAGAGAGGCAACAGTTCCAAAGACTTCTTCACCACAAATGTTTAAGGTCTAATAACTATAAGACCTCAATATCTCATATCATTCTGCTCCCATGATGCATCCCTACTGATATAAGGGATTTAGGGTATAATCCTTAAAATGCAGATACTGTCGAGAAGAATGACTCCAATGAGCTGGTGTTGGCCCTTTGTATTTTAATATGAATTAGCCCATCAGCTTCATTTATCCATAACTAGTGTCTGATGTACCTTGGAAGACAGTGTCCTCGGTATTGGGTAACAACCAGACGAGTATAAGGCAGAGGATAGTGGAGAATAAAGTACAGAGAATGTGAGGCATGCACTGGGCCCACAAATGGTTCTGGTTGTATTACAGGAAGTACAGGGAATAGGAATTTCTCTGGGGGTACTGAGGGGAAAGGAAGTTTATCACTCAGCAAGCCGTGCTAACATCATGGTCTCCTGCAAAATCATCTCCCCTCAAAGTACAAGCAATGCTGTGAGCAGAGAGTTGGCACCTGCATGCTGACAGCGCCCCTGGTGGGGAGGAGGGGAATTCACACCCAGGTCACACAGCACTGCCTCAGCAAATACCTACTCTTCCTCAAGTCCACTTAATTCCAGAAAAATAAAACTTATCTCTGCTCTCGAGGATGGCAGTAATTTAGATTGCTTCTTGCTATTCAGAGATTTGGTGGGGATGGGTATTTGAGTGTGAAGGCAAGTAGGAAAAACAAAGCTTAATTCTGCTTTCTGAAGGACTTTGCTTTATTTCAAATTTTAATTTTAGGTGTTTTTATCCATTGTATAGTCATTGTGGGAAAAAAACACAGAAAAAACATCTAAGCAAAAAGAAGAACATTAAAAAATCATCTGTAGCCCCACAGTCTGAAGGTGACCATTGTCACCGCTGAGGTATAGGAACACAGTCTGTGAAGGCAGCCTGAGAAAGTGGGAAAATGCATTGACTGGAAGCCAGAAATCTGGGTTCTAAATCCAGTTCTCCCTTGATTTACTGAATTTCATACTCCTTAACTGAAAAAAATAAAAATTGAGTGTTGAACTTTCTATTAAAGTGAAAATAAAAGGGCATGGATACTGTTACACAGACATGAGCTTATTTATTTCCTGACTGGTTTTTCCCATTTGGTGAATTTTCAGAATACTTGGAGTACACTGTAAAGCTCAGTGCTTGATTCGAAGTGACAGGTTTTATGAGTCAGGAAGGAGAGGACCCCAGGGATTCTCTTTGGTTCTTAGATTTGCTCCGGGAGAAGCGTAGGGTCCATTGCTCCTCCGGGGATCAGCAAGGCTGGGCTAGAGATCATGTGGCCTGTAGGTCCCAAGAGGGGCTGCATTCGGTCATTAATTGTCTCCGGTACTTTGAGGCTGTGGGTCCCAGTGAGGTGGGGGCAGCAGACCTCACTCCAGCTCCCACACTCGTCTCCCCAGTTGTCCCTGGCAGCCATGAGCTCGTTGCCAGTGGCCGGAGGAGGAGAGAGAACAGCAGCACCAACCCAGTAAGGATGACCCAGCAGTTGCAAGTGGCGTGGATGAGGACAAGTAGCCCATCCTGGATGCTCAGGCCCCCACCTTGGCCACACACCAAACAACGCTGCATGTTCTTTGAAACATGAACACTCTGATCTCTTGGCTTTGAAGATAAGAATCTCCCACCCCAAAGCGGACACTGCCCACAGGTAGCCGAGAAGAAAGCCAGGGGGAGTGAATGATTAGCAGAGCTGGCAGACAGTCCTGAGTCTGTGGGAATTGAGTGCCTGGGAAGCTGTTTCCTGAGGAAAACTCACCTTGACCATGGAGCCCGTGGTGAGGCTCCTCTCAGACCTGCCTCCCCCACCCCGTTCTCGAGGGTCCCCAGGCACAGCCACTGCCACTTATCTTGTTTGATATGCTAGAATGAGTAGGAAGGTCCTCAGGAATTTAGTAAACGTGAACTTAATACAATCTGTGAATCCTGAATGCCGCAGGGCATATAAAAATATTGTAGTTCTTATCCTCAAAGAGCTTACTATTTAGTTGAAGGCACACAGTTCCATTCACACACACATACACTGAAGACATGAGAAAACTAGACTACCTCTCCTATAGAAATCAAGTGTCACATGTAAGTTAAAAATTTCTAACAGCAACATTAAAAACATGTAAAAGTGGAATTAATTTTAATGAGATATTTAACCCAACATGTCTAAAATGTTATTTCAACATGTTATTATAAAAACTATAAATGAGCCCTAACCAGTTTGGCTCAGTGGATAGAGCGTCAGCCTGCGGACGCAAGGGTCCCAGGTTCGATTCCGGTCGAGGGCATGTACCTTGGTTGCAAGCACATCCCCAGTGGGGAGTGTGCAGGAGGGAGCTGATTGATGTTTCTCTCTTATCGATATTTCTAACTCTCTATCCCTCTCCCTTCCTCTCTGTAAAAAATCAATAAAACATATTAAAAAAAAAAAAACAAAAAAACTATAAATGAAGTATTTTATGTTCCTTATTTCATACTAAGCCTTTAAACTCCAGCATATATTTTATACTTACAGCACATCTCAATTCAGACAAACTAAATTACAAGTGCTCCAGAGTTGTGTATAGTTAGGGCTGCCATATTGGATCATGCTGATTTAGGAGAGAATGACATGTTGAGTGAATTTCAGTTTTAGTGAAAAGAACAGTTCAGAGAGGACGTAGAAGTTTGGTCAGAAATGGCATGTAGGGAGCCACAGTATAAGCTTTTCAATGGCTGGAGGATTTTAGTATGGTGCTATCTACAAGCATCTTTTAATTTACTTCCTTTCTGTTTAGGAAGGCCTTTCTCGTCGTCGTCGTCGTCGTTGTCGTCATCATCATCATCATCAGAAAATGATTGCAGCTCACCTTTGCTGCAAGGCAGAAATACATCAGAGGAAGAGAGAAAGCCAGAGGCTGGGGCTCCAGCAGAACCAGGCACAAGGTCAGAGACGGCACGGCACGTGTGTTCATGCTGGCATTTGACTTTATGAGGGTAGCAAAAATACCCTTCTGTTGTGTTAAGCCAATAGGAGTTAAGGGTTTGCCTGGTTTTAAGTCAGGTAATTAATATACATTATCTACCAAGCCTCCAAGAGGCTCACTGAAAGCTCAGTAAATTCCTTAATTTTGATGTGACAGACATCCAAAGGGTTATGTTTATTATTCCCACCCAACTTCCTCCTCTACCTTCAGTATCTCACAATCTAGAATTCTCATGTACTCTGTCCAAGCCACTGTTTGGGGGCCCAAGAAACTAAATTCCACCTTATGATTATAGACACAGAGCGTAAGAACTCGATGGGCCTGAAGCTCATCATTCTCATTAGAATCTCAGCTTCATTTTGGATACAGTCTTCCAGTGACATCAATGACGAGAGAGAATCATTGATCACCTGCCTCCTGCATGCCTTCTCCCCCCCCCCGCCCTCCCCCCCAGCCCCTGCTTTCTGGGGATTGAGCTGACTACCTGGGAATGTGCCCTGACCAAGAATCGAACTGTGACCTCCTGGTCCAGAGGTCAACCACTGAGCCACACCAGCCGGTCAGAGCCATACATCTTTAATGAACTGTGGTGTTTCTCATCCCTAACCTGTGCTGGATAAACCTTCACCCAAAATGAATACGACCTGCATTAGTTTTCTATTGCTGCATAAGAAATTAACTTCAATATAGGAGCTCAAGCAACACAAATGTATTATCTCATGGTTTCCATGGCCAGGAATCCAGTATGGGTTGGCTGAGTCCTCTGCTCAGATCTCACCAAGGTGATGGCTGGGGCTGGGATTCCCATCGGAGGCTCAAGATCCTACTGCAAGCTCACCGGATGTTGGCAAAATGCAGCTCCTTGCAGTTGTAGGACCCAAGCTTCTGTTTTCTTGCTGCCTGTGAGTCAAGCACTGCTCTCAGCAGCTAGAGTTTGCTCGCATTTCCTTGCCATATTGCCCCCAATAGGAAGTTCATGACACAGCTGTTTGCTTTCCTTCAGGCTAAGAAGGTTACATCTCCCTGATGGCTCACGTTCTTGTAAAGACCTCACCTGACCAGGTCAGACCTACCCAGGGCAATCTCCCTTTTCACTAATTTAAATGCAACTTATTATAATATGAGGAAAGAGCTTGGATTCAGAAATCGTCTTGTTTTTCAACTAGTTTACTATATATTTGTATTGCTGAGGTTCAGTGTCTCCAGCAAAATGGGCATAAATTATTATTATTAAATAAAAATAAGCTGCCTCAAAAATATTATTACGAGGGTCAATAGTAACATTAAAAGAGCCTGGCACACAGTAAGTGCTCAATAAGTCATATCTATTTAATAAAGATATATTAAAGTAACAATAACAACAACAACGAAATAAATTCAACTATTATAAACGAACCATGGGAATGATATTCCATTACATTCACTGGTCCCATTCATACTCAAGAGGAAGGGATTATACAGAGTGTGTACACCAGGGGCAGGAGTCTTGGGGACCATCTTAGAATTCTGCTGACCACACCATCTAATCTTCCTTTTCATTCACTACTATAAGTTGCACTATAATTGTGTATGTCTATTTGTGTCTTTCTCATTATTGTATTGCTAATCCCTACACAGTACCTGGAAAAAAGTAGCTGTTTACGACTTTTTTAATGAATGAATTAATCCTTTAATCATCTTCATTGAATTTGGAAGATCCCCTTAATTTATTATCTACCTGTTTACAAATTAGTCTCCTTCACTGTAGGTTCACTTTAGTGAAATTCAGTTAAAAAGTTTTTCTCTTATCATTGCTCCAAGTATCTGGGGGGTGAGTTCTGTTTAAAGCTCTGGTCTCTGCAATTACTCTATTAGTGTCTATTGGGACTCAGAGAGGGTCCCAATAGGAAATAGATGGCAACCTAAATTGGAATAGTTCAAGGAGGGCTTAAAAGGGTACTTCTTACAAAGATGTGAGCTGGGTGTAAGGTGACCGCAAGGGATAGTTGAGTAACAGATGGAGCTGTAACTGCCTTTAGGCTCCGAGGGACATGGGACAGAAGGTCCTGGTATGGGCAAGCACAGTGTGGTAGCCTCTAAAAAGATATTTCCAAGTCTTAACCCTGGAACCTATGAAAGTGATCTTATTTGGCACAAGGGTCTTTGCAGATATAATTAAGTTAAGGATTTCGAGATGAGATCATTTGGCTTTAAGGTAGGTTCTATATCCATTGGCATGTGGCTTTATAAGAGAAAGCCAGAGGGAGACTCGAGACACAGAGAAGAAGACAATGTGAAGGTGGAGGCAGAGATTGTTCTTTTTCTGAGCGATGGACACTTACATTTTCTTTTTTTAAAATATATTTTATTGATTTTTTACAGAGAGGAAGGGAGAAGGATAGAGAGTTAGAAACATCAATGAGAGAGAAACATCGACCAGCTGCCTCCTGCACACCTCCTACTGGGGATGTGCCCGCAACCAAGGTACATGCCCTTGACCGGAATCGAACCTGGGACCTTTCAGTCTGCAGGCCGACGGCTCTATCCACTGAGCCAAACCGGTTTGGTGACACATATTTTCTGCCCATTTTTATATCAGATTGCATTTTGTTTGTCAGTGTTAGAATATCTCTATATATTCTGGATACTGATTTTTTTTGTCTGTTACATGTGTTAAAAATATCCTTCCCAGTGTCCCTTTTATTTTCTTTAATATATTTTTACTGATTTCAGAGAAGAAGGGAGAGGGAGAGATAGAGACATCAATGATGCGAGAGAACCACTGATCGGCTGCCTCCTGCATGCCCTCCACTGGGGACCGAGCCCGCCACCGGGCATGTGCCCTTGACCGAAATGGAACCCAGGACTCTTCAGTCTGCAGGCCAATGCTCTATCCATTGAGCCAAACTGACTAGGGCTGTCCCTTTTCTTTTTTCTTTTTCTTGTGTCTTTTAATTATGGGAAAGCTCATTAAAATGGGTAATCTTTTTAGAATTTGTCTTGCTCAAGAAAGTTTCATATCTTTTATTATAAAATACCTTCCTGTATTACCTTTAAAATAATTTGATAGTCTTATTGCTGATGTTTAACTTTTCAATCCATTTATAATTCTTTCCTTGTGCGTTGCCTGAGGTAGAAACTAAGGGTTTTTCTCCCAAAATGGAGAGTCAGTTATTCCTCACATTAATTGAGGAGCCCTTTCTTAGCTGTATTTAATTCTCACACTATATTTCTGTGTCCAGAGCGTCTATTACATTATACTATGTTGATGGACAGTCCAGCGGTACTTGCTTGCTCCTATACCACAGCTTTAATTATAGAATATTTATAATGTATTATGTAAGTTGGTAAAGCAATTTAATCCTCACATGTAGAGGCCAACATTATATTCCTCTGGAACATGCTGAGCAAATGAGGTGCCTAGGATATGACAGATCTCTGCTCTTAAAGAGGCTGCCTTGAGTGGGTAAGGCAAAACTTCCCTGTGAGAGACAATGTGAGAAACAGGACAAAGAATGTATCATCAGCATGGGAAAAATAACAAGGCAGATTTAGATGAGGTGCTGAAGAGTTCCAGATCAAAAGAGTATGTGAGAATTTTCTGGAGAAATAATTCTTGGTGGCAGTAGTGTTAAGTTTTAATGCCAGGTATAAAGTAACACTGTATAGTTAATATGTGACTGGCGATGGCTTTTTCCAAATTGCACAGAGTGTCCTTTGGCAAAGGCGCAAGTGTAGGATAGAGCAAAGTAGGATCTAGTAAATTCCTGGTAGGGCTGGTGGTAGTTAAACAAGTAGCTACGTCTTGCTTTGGCTGGATTAGAAATCAAGAATAAGAAATGTGCTACCATTTAATGGAAATTTGGTTTATGGGAATTTGACAAACTGTGATATGAAAGTACTGATTCTTTATGTGGAAAATTTGAAACAATCCTGATCTATCCAAATTTTAAAATGTATGTATAACGTTCTTATTACTGTAACCAGGTGAGAGAAGTGGATTATACCATAAATGTTTCGCTTTAGTTGGCAAATAGAAACACCTACAATTGCAATTTTGATTTGTGAGAAAGTAGTCTTTATTCCACAAGTAAAAACCTGGAGAAACAGCTGGTGCCGGTGTGACTGCTGGACTCCACTCTCTTCCGTTCAGAGGCCCATCTTGGATTGCATTCTTTAACTCTTATAGCTTTTTCCCATATTTATCCCTATGGTCCTCTTCCCCCAACACAGCAATCCCATCAGCATCCCTTTCTCAGCCCCCTCTCTCCTCATCTCCTCAATGATTTGAGGTTCAAGGACAGGAGATGTACCAGCAGATGGAGACCAAATGCTCTCCATGGCCATTACCTTCATTGGAGACCAAAGAGGATACAATGTACATGTCTGAGAGAACCTACAAGGAGGAAGTAGGGATGGACAATGTGCCAGGTATTTCAGGGTGAGCTTTCTGGGAGGAGAAGAGCCTGGTCATCTTTCTCTGACTGCTCCACTTCTGGCAGCAATTGGTAGTCGGGTCCTTCAGTGTTTGTATAATATGGAAGCTTTTTTGGATCCTGTCAGCTTCGACCTGGGACTGTAACAATGATGCCAAAAGGAAGAGATGCCATATGTTCCCAGTAGACACAAAGCATTGATCATCACATGCCAGCAGAAGAAGGTGGTGACAAACATGATGTCACTGATGTCATCATCCTGCCATGGGTAGCCGGTGACTGGTCTGTACAGAATAAAGCCTGCCTGCATCAGCCAGGAGCCCATCATCAGAAACAGAAAGGTCTCAATCATTGAGAGGTGAAATGCGTTGGGAGCCCACAGCTCAACAGTGAACACCAGCATGAGCAGGAACACCACCAAGATGAGTAGAGAATGAACCTGCAGCTCCACCCCTGTCGAATCTTGAACATGTGACACCAACAGTATCAGGAGCACGTAGAAGATCAGGACCAGGGCACCTTTTTCTAGGAGCACACACCTCTGAGGCAGCAAGTTCTTGCTCGTGACATCTACACAGCCATTGAGGGTGAGGAGGATGAACATGGTGAGGTGCTGCCACTCTTTGGGGTACATAAATCTCGGTGGCATTTCCCTGTTCATCAACACCATTCCATCATCAAGACAGAAGATCACATAAATCGTAAAGATAGAGCCGGTCACTATTTTCAACAAACCTTGGTAGGATATTTCCCACAGCCTGGCCCATATTCCCTTATTTCTGGGAGGACATGAAGGATACAGAAGAGAGTCATTGACTATGGTGGTCTTAAAGACCACTGCTGCCTGATACAGTCCATAAGAGAAAAGATACAGCCCTGGGTATACATGACCATTGAACTTTCCCATGAAATTATTGATCTTTCCGATTCAGGAACGAAGAGCAGAACTCAGAACCTCTCTGCCCTCCTCTCTTTTGAGGACCCCCTCAAGTTTTGGGCTGTATATAAAGAGCTAGCGTCTACCTACTTTTATTATCTCTCTCTGCCCACTCTTCCCAGACAGAATGGAAAGTTCTGGACAGAAGCCTACACTTTTGGTGAGGTGGGTCTCATTGTTCCATTCCATTCTAGTACACTGGGAACTAACTGACTTCTGCCAAAGAAGGGACATGACTATTTCCTGGTATGCACCTGTGAGAATGTGTGTTCTCATCAGCTCAGAGTTTGGACCTTTGAGATGTTTCTGGTCGCAGCTGTCCCTCTCTCCCATGGCCTGATTATCCAGATGAAGTCTGGGTTACTCACAAATAGTAACACATCTGTTAAGACTGTATCTAAGGCAAGAGGTTTTCATTTAGAGGGGATGGTAGAGAACAAGGTGCATGCTCTGAGCACACAAATGGTTCTGAATCTGTTGCAGGAAGTACATGGAATAGGAGTTTGTCTGGGCCTCATCATTGTGCTGAGGGGAGAGGAAATTCATTACTCAACATGAACCATGGTGACATCACACCGTCTTCATAATCATCTGTCCTCACAGTGAAAAGCAGTACCGTGGGGTAGAGAGGCAACACCCATATGCTGATCGTGCCCCCAGTGAGGAGGAGGAGGTTTACCCCTAGGTCACAGCGCTGCCTGAGCCCTCAGTCTTATCCAGTCATCTCCCTTTTCTACACCCATTTACATCAGAAAAACCAATCTATTCATACCCTTGAGGATGAAGGGCATTTCTTATCAGTGGGACAGTGGGGATTTGAGTGTGAAAATGCTGTAAGGGAGATAGAGTTTAAGATAGCTTTACAGAGGGACTTGCCTTCCTTATTCCATTTTAACTTCAACTTTCTTTTCCTTAAGGTGTGGCATAGATTGACTACACATTCACTGTATTCATTTCCTTTTCTTCTTTTGTATACTGATAAACTACATTTCCCACTCTGCCTACAGATCATGCAGCCTTGCAACTGAGTTCTAGCCAATGGAGTGTGAATGGAAGTGATATACATATATTACTTTCTGGCCTCCCCATAAAAGTGTCCCTCGTGTACTCTTTCCTTTCCTCTTGCTTTATACAGAGCATTACAGCTTATTTGAAAGTCACACTTGAGAATAGAGGAGCTCCAAGGTGGAAGGAACAGGTTTCCTGAATTGCTGCTTCTAGGAGGCCTATGCACTTTTTAGGAACACTCATTTTGGATTATGTATGGTCAAGTAATAAACATTTTTGGTTAAGCAATGGAAATTTTTACACTTGTTTATTATAGCATCCAGTTTACCCAAGCTATTGCAAAAGTAATACATAGCCTTTTGCAGAAAAATTTGGAAAAATCCGTAAGCAAAAAAATAAAAAAAAAATATAGAGAGAAAAACAAGCACTTGCAATTCCAAACCCGACGATAATTGCTGTTAACATTCTGTTGTAGAACCTCAGCTTTCGGAAGGCATGGTTTGAAATGGAAAAAATAATGACTGGCAATTGAGAGACCAGGATTCCAGTCCAGATCTCCCCCTAATTAGCAGAGCTTCGATTTCTCTATTAGAGAAAAGAGCTTTGGCACCTGTGTTCTCTAAAGAGAGCGGGGAGTGGAGAAGAAGAAAGAGGAGAACGAGAAAGGGGGAGAGTAGGAGGAAGAGAGGAAAATGTGGGGGTTATTGCATAGAAAGGAGTGACTCTGGTACCCCCCATTTTCCCTTTTTAGCTAGTGGTCAAAACGCCCAGAAAACGTCAAAGAGCTGAATGCTTAGGGTGAGGAGGTACAAAGGGAAGTGTGAGTACAACCCTGTGATGGAGTGGGCCGTGGAGGAGAAAGCTCTGGGACTCTCTTTGGTTCTTGCCTTTGTTCGGGGAAATTGCTGAGCTGCTCTGAGGGGAGGTGGCCTCTGGGCAGCAAAGTCCATTGCTCCACAAAGAGCCCACACATGTTTCTGAGTAGCCCGGTTCTACCTAGAACGCACTGAAGGTGTCAAGTGGCTGTAGCCCTTGCCTGTTTGGCTCAGTGGATAGAGCATTGGCCTGCAGACTGAAGGGTCCTAGGTTTGATTCCAGTCAGGGGCACATGCCCGGGTTGCAGGCTTGATCCCCAGTAGGGGGTGTGTGGGAGGCAGCCAATCAATGATTCTCTCTCATCATTGATGTTTCCAATGATTTAAAAAAAAAGAAGTGGCTGTTTTCAGTCACTAGTTATGTTACTTCCAGATGTCATAGCTGTGGGTCTAAGGGACATAGTGGACATTGAGGGAAGTGCATTCACTTCCTGACCACCCCCTTTGTCTCCACCTTTTGACTATTCCTGGCATCTGTGAGCCAATGGCCAGAGGAGGAGAGAGAACAGCAGTGCTGATCCAACAGTGATGCGAAGTTGAAAATGGCACAGATGGGGACAAGTAGCCCCGCTTAAGGTCCCATCCAGGATGCTCAGGCCCCCACCTTGGCCACACACCAACACTACATGTTGCTCATTGAAACATGAACCTCCTGACCTCAATTTTGAAGGTAGAAATCACCCACCCCAAACCAGGCACTGCCCACAAGTAGCCAAGAAGAAAGCCAAAGGGGGTGAATGATTAGCAGAGCTGGCAGACAGTCCTGAGTCTGTGGGCACCAAGTGCCCGGGAAGCTATTTCCTAAGGAAAACTCAGTTTGATCACGGGAGCCCATGGAGGTCCTTCATGGCCTAGCTGCTCCACAGTGAGGCTCCCGCAGACCCCCCTCCCCCACCTGCCTCCCCACATTCTTAAGGGTCCCCAGGCACAGCCACTGCCCATTGTCTGGAATCAAATGTTAGAATGAGCAAGAAGGTCTTCAGGAATTTAGTAAACATGAATTTACTAAATACTGAGATAATCTTGTCCCCACAAAGCTTACAATATAGTTAAAAGCATAGTGTATACATGCAGACACACACATGAAATATAGGAATGTATGGTAATTGGAGAATTATTTCGAATTAGAGAATGTCATGCCGAGTGACATGTAGATTGTATTTTAGAAGCTTTCAATGACAGGAGTTGTTCCTGGGGGAGATTCAGTGTTAGTGAGAAACGTCCCCAGATATGTCCTGGACTGCCAGTAACTCAGGGAAGGTTTTTCAAAAGCTTTTATACCAACTGTAAAGGAATCTTTCATTTCTTTTTGTTGCAGGACAGACAGACATGGCTAAGAATCCAGCGCTGTCTTGTATGGATTGTAGAGAGACAGGACTAATTAAATGCTTTCCCCCCACCCCCACCCCCAGTCTCTAATGCTAAGACAGGGGCACTTGTGGGAGGAGTGGGACCCTGAGATTTGGGATGGGGAAACAGGTGAGGCTGAGAACTCTGAACTCCCCAGTTCCATAGAACCTCCCTTTCTGACAGAAGAAACCCCTCTCCCCAGCTGAGAGAAAAGTCTTCCTCTATAGAAATACCTTTCAATAACTGCACCTGGGAGAGTTCTGTCACCACCAGTCTTTGTAGGACTCACTCCCGCCACCCCTATTATCTCCACATCCATAACAAGAGTAGATCCCAATAATAGCCTTGACAAGGATGTGCAAGACCTGAGGTGGGAGAGGAAGTCCATGCACCAAAAGAATTATAAGACCTCACCAGTCAGTATTGGCAAGAGTGCGGGGAGCATGGATGTGAATGAATTAGAAAGTGTTTGACCGTTAGCATGAGATGGAAAAGTTGATTGAGCCCCATTTATCATTATGAGTTTACCTTCCTGAGATTCTGTGGGTCAGTATGTGGCCTGAACATCTCTAAGCCCCATTTCCCTCATAAGTAATATGGGATCAATAATAGTATCACCTCAGAGGGTTACTATGAGGATTAGAAGAGATAGCCCCGGTAAAAACAGCATAATCCTCAGTATACAGGGAAAACTCAGGAAATGGTAGCCGATATTGTTAACAATTATCTTAGTCCACACCCAGGACTCTAGACAAGACTGTTTTCACATAAATTGTTGCTTCCGGGAGAGCCATGGAACTCCTTGAAGACACATGATATCTCTAAGGGGCATAATCTACTTCTGCTGATATTCTTAGCAACCCCAAAGCTGACAGCAGATGTCATTTGTGAACAGAGGCCAGGGCCTTAAAGGGGTGCTCCAGGTACTGGCCTTGTGCCGGCAACCTCTGCCCTGTTTTGACGTTTCGTCTGCAGTTGCTGCATTAAGAAGACTGGGCCTTAATGAAATACTCAGTCCTGAATCTTTTCATGTTTCAAATTAACTTTAATGAGCAAACATGGAAAGATCAAGAGACCTGTGACTGGGACTTAGGGGGAACTTTGAAGTAGAAGCCAGGATGGGATAGATGCCCTCTGGAGACAGGCCAGCATTTGCTTTTGATTGCAGCGAACTCTCAGATCTTGTTCAGCTGAGCAGCAAACAAGGGGCTCTGGTACCAGATACCCGAGACTTCACCTTTTGTAACACCTCTGTGCTCCTCATGCAACAAACGTGTTGAGTACCTGCTGTGAGCAAGAAACTTGCCCTCATGCATTTCTTCTGTGCACTGAGTAATATCAAGGTGAATAAGACACCATTAGTGCCCTCAAGGACTTTATATTCTGCTAGAGCAGTGGCTCTCAACCTTCTGGCCCTTTAAGTACAGTTCCTCGTATTGTGACCCAACCATAAAATTATTTTCGTTGCTACTTCATAACTGCAATGTTGCTACTGTTAGGAATTGTAATGTAAATATCTGATATGCAGGATGGTCTTAGGCGACCCCTGTGAAAGGGTCGTTCGACCGCCAAAGGGGTCGCGACCCACAGGTTGAGAACCACTGTGCTATAGGAAATAAGATGGACACAAATAGGCACGTTAGGAGGGGGACTGAATGTTACAGCAGAGGTACAAAGTTCCAGGAACAGTTGCTTCTACCTTGGAGGGAGCCGAGGCTGCTGTACGCAGGAAGTTAGATGGGAGCTGCCCTTTTAGGAATAGTAGGATCTGGACAGTTAGAGCTGAGCAGTGACCTTTCAGATGGAGCACAGTATGAGCAAAGGCAGGGAAGTCTGGGGAATGTTCTGGAAATAGTGAGTTGTACCTCCCTGTCTTCAGTGCTTTCATGAAAAAAATCTCTTAATTTGAGTTCAATTTCCTCCTGGGGCTAGTTCTGTCTACTCAGAATTATTGTGAAGAATGAATGATTTGTAATAGGGAAGTGTGTAGATTGTTGTATGTGCTGGAATAATGGTAGTTGGGTCTCTCATGCCTGTCTCTGTACCTTCATCTTACTCTAGTCCCTAAATGGTGAGAAGTAGAGCTTTAGGAACTTGAGGACAAAAAAAAAAAAGAGGGGGTGGGGGCTGCATGTCAATACTGATGTTTAATTAAGGAAGTTTAGGATTGCCACAGGCAGGCCCCAGCAGAGACAGTTCTCTCCTGCCATAAAAGGGCCCTAATCCTCGATAGAACTGGTCCTGGACTGTCACATTGTTCCTGTCCTTGTCACAGACTCCTGGATGCCATGGTCATCTTTCCCAGGTGTCCTGTCCCATCTACATCCTGGAGATCTCTTCTTTCAAAGACATTGCTTTCATTGCTTCCCCAGTTTTCTGATTGAAGAAGAAGCTTGTCCAGAAAGCTTACGATCCCAGGAGCTTAAGAATTCATCAGACGGTTTTTTCCGTAGCAGAGTTGGTCTTCTGGTCTTGTCTCAAGAGTGTTGGGTCTCATTTTGGAGCCATATATTGTCATTTCCCATTTTTGGTATTGAATTCAACAAATGTTTGAAAAAGGATCTTAATTTAACTGTAATTCATCCTTTGGTCTCTGAGTTCTGTGTAAGACTTCCAAAGGTGAGGCCTGGAGTTGTGCTGCCAGCCTTGGTTTGTCACCCAGCTCTAGCCCATGGAAGAAGCTGAGGTTGACAAGAGATTGGAAACTGGGGATTTCTTTGAAGAGAAGTGTCAGTGCCCTGTGTGCTCTCTGCTCTCCATCCCCACTGGCTTGAGGGAGCCATGAAGGTGTACTCCCCTCACCTAGAGCCAAGTGAGATGGCTTCAAGGGCGCTAGGTGGAAAGCAGGACATGTGTTCTCTGGAGGGATGGAGAGGCTGTCTGGCTCTCACCTGAGAATCTAGTGGCAAGAGGCTATCATGGGGCTGCAGCTGCCTGGTGCAGAGGCGGGAGAGGTGGCCCCATGGTGGGGAGGTGCGGGCCCATCACAGAGGACAATGGCGGTTGTCTCCAGGGTCTGCATACGAACCCTGTGGAGGCCAGCAGGACAGAGCTTCTTCTAAGGTTCTTCCCCCAGAAGAACCCCTGGGGAGGTGAAGGAACCTAAAGGTGGAGAGGAGGGGTCAAAGGTGGCCATCTGGAGGAGGGGCATTGCTGACATGGAGGTCACCTCAGTTTGCTCAAAAGACCATGAGAGGACAGGAATTGAGACATGAGTATAAACAACTTTTTTTGGAGATTTCTAGTAAAGGGAAGCAGAGCAGTAGGGTAGTATGCAGAGCACTTAGCACAATGCCAAGCACATAGAAAGGGCTCAATAGATGTTGGCTGAAGAAGGACTTGATGACTCCTGGGTTGTGCTCAGTAAATGTTGGCCTTCTGAATACATGCGAACAAGAAGAGCTGTAGGCATAGGGACTGGTCAGGAAGGGCTTCTAGGAGCCTTTTCTTTTGAGTCCTAAATGATGGCGTTAGAGGAGGAGCATAGGGGTGAGAGGATGCTTCAGGCATGAGCCAAGGCACCAAGATGGGGAGGAGTTGGGGGAGGGCAGCATGCCTGCCAGGCCCCAGAGCCTTTGGGGGAGCAAACCAGGCTTGAATAGAGACAGCTGGCGACAAGGCTGACAGAAGACCTTGAGTGCTAGACTGTGGCATTTATTTTGGGTCTGATAATTCAGTAGGGAGCCAGAGATCTTGAGCCATCAGGGACATAATGGGAATATAGCATTCATTGTATTTTTCAGGCTATGTTCTGTGTTTCTATTCCAAGCGCTGAAGTTGAGCAGGTCATAACTCGTGCTCCAGACAATCTAATGAGAAGCACATGTTTTTATACTAACTCCAACCTTCAGTTTCTTCCCTGAGTTAGGACAATCCTGGGAATAAAATTCTGAGGATAAAGATCGATAGGAAATTGGAACTCACGTTAGGAACTTAAGGCGGGGTAGGGCAAAGGGGGGGTCTCCTGAGTGAGGTCATTGGATGTTGGCTTGAAAACAGACTGTTTCTGCAGAAATCCAGGCACCGCTCTCTCAGCTGGCTATTAGGAGTAGGCTTTCACATCTCAGGCCTGTAAGCCCGAACAATGCATCTCTCATTTCCACAAATCAAGGTGGCAAAATAGTCACCCGGCTGGATATTTTAGAGTTCGGGTGATTCATCTGGTCACATATAGCACTGAGATTCTGACCAGTCTGGTTACCCAGGGAGATGAGTGGTGAGTGTGGGTCCGAGAGAGCAAGCACCAGGCTTTGGCCCAGTGGGACCTGGGTTTGAATTCCCATCTTTCACCTCCTGACTATGTGACTTTTGACAAGTCCCTGAACCTTGATTACTTACCTGGCAAATGGGGGTGATAGCTCCGGAGTTTGTTGCATAAGAAGAATGTCTATTATTGCCATTCATTCTGTAAATGCCATCCAGTTCTGGCTAGTCAATAAATTCTGGGTAATTGGCGAACTATGGGGGAGAAGCAGCAGTACACCCCAGATTATAGTCCACGCTTTGGCAATCCTGATTTGATTACGTGTTCCAGTTTATAAGGAAAACTCTTAACAGGAGATTGCAGCCATTTCTGAATTCTTTTGATTATTAGATTATGACTCAATATCCTTTTTGATCCTGGGGCTATTTACACAGAGCAATTGGGCAAGTACATAGCTGGAGGGAATGAGTAGGCAATGAAAATGTTTTCCAGTGACTTTGGGCTCTATCTGCACTCAGAACTATAGCTTTCTATTAGGTTACCAACTGCTGGCTGGGATGATGGAGACACCAGCTTTGGGTGTCAGGGTCTTGCTTGCCCCATTCCACCATGGAAAAGATTCTGGGCCAGCTATACTTAGGCAGCCATAGAAATTCAACATCGCCCGTGAGGAGGGTGGGCCTGACCAGGAATGAAAGGTATTGTCCTAATTACACTGCCAGGGTGGCAAATAAGCCTTTTGTTCCAGAAACTTGGATCTTCCTTATCTCTCAGGAGGGTGGACAGCTCTCTTTTTGTTCCCAAAATGTGGACCCTGCCTGGTGGTACACAAACTATTGCAGCAGAAGGGGTCAGGATGGACCCTTTGTTTAGAAAGTGAAAGAGCCAGGGGCCTTAGATGAAATCCCAGGGATTGAGACAAGCATGAGACTCAGGGTTTATCTGATGCAATTACTCCCCTGAGCAGGACTAAAGAGGGGACAGCAGGGGTCTGATAGGATTGAATGGAGAGACAAGATCCCAGGGCCATGCAAGGAGCGCGTGTCTGAGGTCTCACGGAGTGACGATGAGGGTGGTGGCTTAGAGCGGCCTCCTCCTGCAGCCCCTGCTGGTGTGAGCTGGTACTAGGCCGGGGCAGCCCGTTTACCCCCTGGGCTGCAGCACCAGAGATGGAGCGTCACCCCCACTTGGAGCTAGAGGAGAGGGACATCGTTGCTGTATCAACAGCAAGCACTCTCTCGCATGCCTGTCTTCTTTCTAAGTGGCTTGAACAGAAATGTACTGTCTCCCAGGTTTGGAGGTGAGGAGTCTGAGATCCAGGGGTCAGTAGAGTTGGTTCCTTCTGCGGCTGTAAGGGAATCTGTTCCATTGCCTCTCCCCGAGCTTCTGGCGGTTGGCGGTTATTCCTTGGCTTCCAGAAGCATTACCAAATCTCCGCATCTTCAAGTGCTGTTCTCCCTGTGTCTTCCCAGATTTCCTCCTTTTAGAAGGATGTGAGTCAGATTGGATTAGAAATCTACCCTACTCCAGTATGCCTCATCTTAACGTAGATAATTACAACTCTAATGCCCCTATTTCAAATAAGGTCCCATTCTGAGGTGCTAGAGGTTAGGACTTAACATATAAATGGACGGCACAATTCAACCCATACCAAGGACGATCCACACAAGCAGGGTCCGCTGACACACATGGTTAAAGAAAAGCACCCCAAGAATGTACCATAGAGGAATCTAAACAAGGCTCTTTACCTCACTCACACTCGAGTTCCCCAGCTGTCCCAGGGAAGGAGCCTCTGTCACCTAACACAGCTGTTTTGAGGGTCAGAGGAGATAATGTAGAGAAAGCTCAGGAAACTAAAACATGAGTTTTCATTTTTATTACATTATTTCATTAATTAAAGAGGTAACTCCCACCTACTGAAGGCTGTGCTAAACTCTATCACATTCCATTCTCACCATAACCTTACGTGGTGAATAGCCTCATTTGATGGGTAGGGAGAAAAAGATTAGATAGGTTCAGTCATTTGACCGATGGGCTCATAAGTGGCAAAGCTAGAACTGAAACTTTGGTCTGTCAAGGCCCAAAGTCTGAGCCTTGTTCTGAATTTCTCTGGTATTAGAGCCGAGTTCTGGGCAGCAGTGAGACCGAGGAAAAGGCAAAAGAAAGAGGTTATGCTTTATACTAAGGAGGAAACACCAATCTATTGAGCCCAGTAGGTGGAGATTATTGTAAAAGCAAGTAAGCATGGTGTTAGAGGATGGGGAAAAAGAGAAATAAAAATATGAATAAAACCTAATCCAGTGGTTGGCAAACTGCGGCTCTTTGGCCCCTTGAGTGTGGCTCTTCCACAAAATACCACATGCAGGTGCGCACGTACAGTGCGATTGAAACTTCGTGGCCCATGCGCACAAGTCTGTGTTTTGTGGAAGAGCCA
>NW_006284340.1:264978-268131 GCF_000327345.1 Myotis davidii | reverse complement strand
TACGTGTGCGCCCGCACGTGGTATTTTGTGGAAGAGCCACACTCAAGGGGCCAAAGAGCCGCATTTGGCTCGCGAGCCGCATTTTGCCGACCACTGACTAGTCCATGCCTTAGAGCAGGTGTGAAAGCAAATAACAGATATGGAGGGAAAGGAGTCTCTGACCCTAAGCCAGCTTGGGGAGGGGGCTCAGGAAGGGAGCAGAGGCGATAGGGGGCAGGTGACTTTGACCTGACTTGGAATGTGCCCAGGGTGTGGACTGTGCTTTGAATCCCAACTCCCATAAGTGTGTAGCCTTAAACAAGTTACTTACAATCTGGAAAACTCCGTTTTTTAAACTGCAAAATGGAAATTTTTGCTTGCCTTCTGAATAGCCACCTGCCTCTTCTTTCTCCCTGGAGGACCCCGTTTTTTGTTTTGCTAGTTACCCCCCGCCCTACAATGGGGCCTTGATTCCCCCCCCCCCCCCCGCCTTGTATATCAGAGGAGCTTGGCCTGGGCACCAGCCATGTTTGCAGGGACCGAAGCAGGCTGACCCCATTGGTGGTTGGATCCCTTGCTGTTGATGGGGCTGCACTACCTCTGGAATTCTTAAGTGAGAGAATAAATGTCCTAATGCTTAAGTCAGTGGAATCAGAGTTTTCTATTTGCAGCCAAAAACATCCAAAATGACTTATTACCTGATAGATTTGTGTGGAATAAATGAGACATTCCTATAAAGGGTTTAGCACCGTGAAATGTTAACAATTATCATTTATAGGATACTTTATTATAGAATTATATAGGACTTTCTTCTTTACTAATATGTATCATGTTTCTCCAAATACATATGAGAACATTTTTGGCCAGAATGCAAGCTTCTGCTTCGTTGGTGCCCAACTCAGTTGTCAAGAAAAATGTATAGTAGGTATTTAATATCTATTTCATAGTGTGTGTGTGTGTGTGTGTGTGTGTGTGTGTGTGTATTTTCCCCAAGTGTAACTCTGATGGATGATCTAAGCCAAGAGCCCTTGTGAGTTGGTTGGAGACTGTGACCCAAGAAAAATGTTTCATTTTGCCACTGAAAGTGACTTCCAGGAGAATGTACTCTAAATCATTTGAAAAAGGGAACAATGGCAGACCTTTCCAAAACCGGAAGGCACCAGAATCCCAGGCTCTCGGGGCTAGAAGGACCTGGGAACCATCTGGTCCATCGCCTTCATTTCCCAGCTAAGCCCAGAGGCTGCCTCACAGTCAGGCAACCGGAGACCAGGCCAGGCCTGGAGCACAGCCTCCGACTCCTGCTTCAACCCCTTTCCCTTTTGTCATTACTTTCTTCACAGTTACCTTCCCTGCCAACCTCTCCCCAGAGGTTGGGCTGCCGGGAATCCCTGGGAATGTGTGGGAATCCATGAGAATTTGTGGGAATCCACTTCCTACCAAGGTCGTCCTGCAGAGTCGCTGCCAGGGACCAGGTGGCCTGGCATGAGATCTGAGACTCGGCATCCTTTGTTGACTGCAAACATCATCCCTGAAGGGTCACGAAGGGCCAGGTGTGGGGAAGAGGCCTCTCCCTGTCTAATCACTGACCACTGTCTAGTGTGCAGGGCTGGTGAAAGGGTACCACCCAGCTCAGTGCAAAGGAGAGCACAGCACCTGCGGGCTGAGTGGCGCTGTCCATCCCAGGCAACTCTTGAAAGACTTTTCCAGTCTGCTCTAGGCTGGCTCTGCACATGGTCTACCCTCCCCCTCCCCCTCCCACCCACCACATTCACAGCTTTGTTCACACCATTGTCCATACCTAGATGCTCCTACCTATTCTCATCTGCTCCCCATCCCCAGGTTGTTGGCCAGTGCAATTTAAATTTCAGTGCAAATATTTACTCCTCCATCAGAATTAACCGCACGCTTCTCTATATTCCCACCATACTTGGTCTATTCCATCATCATAAAATTTATTCCAAGATGGCTTTAGTAGGGTCTTTTCTGTTAGATCTGTGTTTCCCAAACTTTAAATGCATACTAATCACCTAGGGATCTTGGTAAAACAGAGATTTATATTTAATTGGTCTAGCCTGGGGCCTGGGAGTCTGTATTTCTAACAAGCTTCCCGGTGATGCTGACACTGCTGGCCTATGGGCCACACTTTGAATAGCACAATATTAATATAATTGGAGAGGGGCATAAGTACTATATCAATGAACTAAAGTCAAACAGAGCTAAGTAGGGGCCTGCTATGTGCTGCCCGGGGCTGACTAGAGATGCAAGCAGCCCACAGGGAGCTTCCAGAACAAAGAAAATTCCTGTAAAGATTGATTAACAGTCCAGCTGGAGTGACTCTGTGATTGAGCATCGACCTATGAACCAGGAGGTCACGGTTCGATTCCCAGTCAGGGCACATGCTCAGGTTGCGGGCTCAATCCCCATTGTCGGGCGTGCAGAAGGCAGCCTGTCAATGATTCTCTCTCTCCCTCTCCCTTCCTCTCTGAAGTCATTCATATATTATTTATATATATAGCTACTCATCCATACTTTTTATTTACCCATTCCATAAAGGGAAATAGACCAGAAAATATACCTTGTAAAGGTTAAAGTTAATCCCAACGTTTTTTTCCATTCTCTATTTCCCCATACCAGCAGTCTTCCATAGAAACTATAAGCAGATATAAAAGCTCAGCCTGAAGGGACAGTTAGGGTGTCTCTTCCTTCTCTTGTAAGGAGAGTCGGCCACTCTCTCGGTGGAATGGCTTTTCTTGCTTATCCTCTCTGCTCTAGAAACTTGCTTCCACTTTAACCTCTTGTCTGTCTGGCTCACATCTTGAATTCTCTCCTGCTTGAAGCCAAGAACACTCTTGGCTCAGGGCCGGATTCTCCCCTAGGGACTCACCCCTCCAGCATCGGTACTGCTTTTGAGTTGCCTGAGAGCAGGTGCCATGTCTTATTCATCTTTTTAACACCACATTATAGCATAATGTCTGGCTGATTATAGGTTCTTTTTACATTTTTATTGATGTTTTATTGATTATGAAATTACATATGTGTCCTTGTCCCCAACCCTCAACCAACCCCCCCTACTCTTGCCCTCCCCCCCATGTTGTCCGTGCCCATTGGTTAGGCCTATATGCCTGCATGTAAGTCCTTTGGTTGATCTTCCCCCCTTACCCCCACCCTTCCCTC
>NW_006284340.1:252912-264843 GCF_000327345.1 Myotis davidii | reverse complement strand
TGTCTTATTCATCTTTTTAACACCACATTATAGCATAATGTCTGGCTGATTATAGGTTCTTAATACACATTTGTTGAAGTGGCTAAGTTTCTGTTGTTTCCTTTAAATGTGAATATGTGATCTGGGCAGTGTTAGAAAACTGTTGTGGCTGGGATGGCAGAAAGTGAGGTGGTGCAGAACTTGGGGGTCACAGGAAGGCAGGATAAGTCCTGAGTTGAACCAAGACCTCAGCATTACAGATCCAGAAACTCAATTTTATCAGTCTCTTTAGGTTCTGAAGGACTGATTGGCACTAATACCTAAACCAGAAGGACAATTTATTCACTAATGTTAGAGGCCATGTCTTTCCAGTGACTGAGTTGCTCATGCCTGCTAATGAGATACCCCTACCAATGACCCACGCTCCCCCACCAGCGCCCCACCCCCGCCCCTTTTGCTGGGATCAAAGTAGCTAGGGATAATTTAGCTCAGAACATGGACTCTGAACACAGATGACTAAATGAACGTGTGGGGAAAATAACACAGATAAAGGAAAAGCTTGAGAAATGGTCCCTGTTCCAAAAAGATTTCACTCCTGTAACAAGAGTACTCATTTTCTCCCAAATAGTCTTTCTCCTTGGATGGCACTGGATAAAGCAGTGGTTCTCAACCTTCTGGCCCTTTAAATACAGTTCCTCATGTTGTGACCCAACCATAAAATGATTTTCGTTGCTACTTCATAACTATAATGTTGCTACTGTTATGAATCGTAATGTAAATATCTGATATGCAGGATATGATAACGACCCTGAGAAAAGGTCGTTTGACCGCCAAAGGGGTCACGACCCACAGTTGAGAACCGCTGGGATAAAGACAGATAAAGTCTGTGTTTCCAGACTCCATGTTGACCAGCCACTCCTCCTTCAGCCAACACATCCTTCCACCAGGAAGCCCAGCTTCAACATAACTGATTCACTCACAGCTCTTTCTAGCAGCATCTATTCTTGAGGACACATGCAAGTGGGCATTTTCATGCCAGGCAGTGTGTGTGTGGCACCTAGAATCTCTTAGGGTGGGGATGCTTCTGCAGAAAGTATTCCATTTATTTGATGCTGACTCTCCTTGTCCCCCAGTTCTGCAGACCTCTTATTTGGCTTCTTCTCTTGACAGTACCACTGAGGCATTGGGCAGAGTGGGACAGATTGAGAGCTAGTCAGTGGGCCCGCCAGGAAGCTGGGCTCTCCGGCAGCCTGGGAGCTGGCTGAGAAGGGGGCTCACAGCCTTGGTCCCCTTACGTGTTTGCCTTATGCTGACTGAGCTGGGGTTTTCTTGTGCCTCTCGTGGACAGCCAGCTTGTGACTCTCAGCGTCCCAACTAAGCCACCAGCCATGTGACATCCTGTGAGTCACTTCTCTCTGGACTTTAGTTTCAAATAGGCCCTATGGTCTCATCCAGCCCTAAGATGACCAACTTAAAGTAATTTATATTTATAAACTGCTTTAAAATACAACATATTATGGAATCCCACAATTCCATGTTTATCTATGAGGAGAATGAATCTTGGAGAAGATAAGCACCTCATCTTGAATCATCCGCCTAGCAAACGAGGCAAACTAGGTCTCAAACAGAGATCAAACGTTTCATTTTCTTAATCACTGATGGATAATGTTTCCTGGGACCTGGACAAGGAGGATTTTTTTTAAAACTTATCCGGGTCCTTTGCTTTCTTTTCCTTGCCTCTCCCATTTCAGGAGCTGGACTGACTTTATTCTCTTTGCCTTCTTTCTGCTGAGTTCCCCATGTTCTCTTTCAGTCTTCGTCTCTCCTTCTCCCCTCCACCTTCTCCCTCCCCTATTCATCCCTCTCTTAGCCTCCTCCTCTCTCCCTGCCCCCTTCCTCCACGTGCATGCCAACCTCTCTTGGTAAATATTGCTGGGTTCTGCTTTGTAAAGATGTCTCCCCACACTCCTGGGCGAATCTGTGGGTCAGTGAGGGCAGGAGGATGGTGTCCAAGCGCAGCCTAAGGATCAGGGTGGTGTTTCCTAGTCTAGTGCAGTGGCTTCACCATCAGCTAAAGGATGGCTGGCCTACATGGGAATCACCAGGGGTGGGAGACATGTATGATTCCAGATGCAGAGACTTTATTCATTAGGGTCAGGGTGAAAACTTAGTACTTTGTATTTTAAAAAAGCTCTCCTGAAGTGATTATGATGAGTGGCAAGGTTCATACTTGTGCCCACAAGGCCCGCCCCTAGTGGTGAGCCAGTGAGTGGCCAAGTGTCCACCGGAGTACCAAGAGGGTTGCCTAAGTTAGAGGTCTTTCTTGTAGGTCATGGAACATCAGCTAGTGAGTTTGGCATCTGCTCCCTCTGCATTCTAGGACCTAGGTGGACGCCCCATCAGTGATACCTCCAGCGCAATAGGGGGAGCGCTTGCTTCTGCCATATTTGTGCAAGCAGAGTGTTCTGATCTGCATTCCATCTATTTTTGGGTATCAGTCCCCAAACCAGAGATGTGTCCATTCCTTTCACCCTTTTAGATGACACTTCCTTTTCTGATACAGTTGTCACCCCTGTTATTGGCTGGAAATGAGAAGAGAAGAGCAATTTTCACTCAATTCTCTCTTAACTGAATATGAGTTTCCTAATTAAATTAAATTCCTAATTAAATTAGGATCCTAATTAAATGCCAGGACTTCCCCACATGAGATCTCTGGGGGACACACATGCAGAACTTGGTAGAATCTTTGAGGCCATCTAGTCTACCTGTACCAATGAATCCACTCTGCCTATTGCCAAAAGATAAAAAGATAAACAATGTTTGCAGATAAGCTCTGTGCTGCATCCTCACCAAGCTTTTTGCTGGATTCACACTCTGCCCTTGGTTTACACCAAGTGCCCTCAATGGGGGCAATATCGCCCCCAAGAGGGTAAAAATATTGTGATTTTAGGTATAATGGTTCCAGGAGGCCATAGGAAATAAAATATATAATATAGCTGTGATATTAAATTTTCATGGGGACATTTGTAATAGTGTCAACAATAAAAATAGTTAAAAATGTTTTCATGCAGGGAAGGTGATAAGGGAACACATGTTGAAAAAGTTTCGTAGAGGGACAAAAACTAGAAAAGGGTTGAGAAACACTGATTTATGCACAGGGCTCTGCACCTGTGGCTAAGAAGTTAAAATTATGCCAAGTCATCCACATCCTTTCATTCTGCATCTCCTGTGTCCAAGGACGAAGAAGTCAGAGATAAAATTCTCCTCTAACTGCATAGCTCTGGTCATTTGTTCCACTCATAGAGCTTTAGCTCCGAGCATTAGTGGCCTTGCATCATTTGTATGTATCTGTTCCATCTTCATAACTAATTATAAAACATTTTTGGATAGAGACCATGTGCTCATTTGACAGTTCATTAATTTATCCTTTCATCTATCAAACATTCATTGAACACCTCTAGGCATGGGGCTAGATTCTAAAGGGACAAAGAACGCAGGATATGGTCTCCAACTTGAAAGACTTCCCAGTACGTAAAGAATGGTGGAGCAGTGTGTCAGGTATAACAATAGAGATGTGTATAAGTTGCATAGAGAGGATCTTTCCCATTTGAGAGGAGGCAGTGCTTGAGCAGAACCTTGAAGGAAAAAGGAGTTCCCCAGGTAAAGAATGTGGAATAGGAAGAACATTCCAGAAAAGCTTCCAATATTCCTGGAGATGGTACAGGTGGGAGGGGACTAGGAATGAGGTCAGGCTAAAGCAAAAGGCGCCTTCAAGCTTATTCTCATGACATGGATTTTACCCATAAAGCAGTGTGATGCCACTGGGGGATTTAAGTTAGCCAGTGGCATAATTAACTCTTTTGACTGCAATGTGGATACAAACAGGTGAGGACTGGAGCCCGGTTAAGAGATGTTGCAACAATGCAGAGTTGGTGATGCCTGGATGAGGGTAGTGGGTGGGTTTTGGGAATCCAGAGAACTTGTTGAGGATGTGGGGGTGAGTAAAAATTGGTACCACCACTTTGAAGGGAGATTCATTACTATCTATTAAAACCCCCCAAAAAGGAATAGTCTGTGATTCAGAAATGTCAATTGTGGTTACCTACCCTAAAGAAGAATATTTGTTCAGCATTGTTTGTTTAAAAGAATCATACCAACATGTTCATTGGCAAAGAACTAGATAAAGAACATGACATTAAAAGGAATGAGCAGCACCTCTCTATAGCAAAAATGGTTCTATCTCCAACACATTCTATGACTGAGTCGAAAAAAAGCCGGTTGTAGAATGATACATGTAAGTATTGGCATCCGAAAGAAAACTCATTTTGGCGTATGAAGAGCCCCTTTGCAACCAGCTGCTTTTCCACTTTCTCACCCTACAGTGGACTTGTTAGGCATGGTCTCACGTACCCACACAGCACTTCTACTGTCTTCTTATTTCCTGAAGAAAACTACTTAATATCCAATAGATACAAAATAACATGGAACTCTTGGGGGTCACCATTTGCCTGAACTTTGTTTATAGTTTCACGTATGTGTTCACATCGTTCAATTTTGTGTGTCTTTGAACTTTGACATTCTTCTTTCACTTAGAGTTGTATTTTTGAGGTTCCATGTTTGTATTAGAGTTCTGCAGAGAAATAGAACCGAAAGATCTATGTAAAGGAGACCTATTATGAGGAGATGGTTTGTGTGATTACGGAGACAGAGAAGTCCCACCATCTGCTGTCTCTATCTAGAGACCTGCTGGTGTCATTGCAGTCTGAGTCTAAAGACCTGAGAACCAGGGTTGCTGGTGGTACAAATCCCAGTGCAAAGGCAGGAGAAGACCTATGTCCCAGCTCAGTAGACAGACCGGAAGCAAAAGGGGCAAATTCCTTCTTCCTCTGCTTTTTCTTCTATGTGGGCCCCCAACAGATTGGATGAAACTCGTCCAGATTGATGCGGGTAAGCTATTTTAATAAATCCACTGATTCAAAAGCAAGTCCCATAGGTACACCCAGATACAATGTTTAATCTGGGCTTCTCAGGAGTGAACATTTTCCTGGCAGTTCTCAAGTAATCAGGCACTAAGTGTGTTTACTGTGGCTCTTAAAGACTATTTATACCCAGGGAAATACAGTTGTACTTAATGTTTGTATGAGGTTATATGTGAGGACTGTAAGGGATGTTCTCTACGTTGTGTGTTCTCCGTGCTTCCTCTGAGTTCTTCCTTACGTTCTGTGAATTTGGAGGGAAGTAAGGAAGGTAGCATTGGCATCAAGGACAAGGGGGAGGAGAAGCAAGGGGGACCCATAGCATAGTCTCTGAGAAGGGCAGAGGCCCAGGCATTGTGCTGGAGAACATGCTTATGTCACTATTTGGCAATGGTTGGTTAGTTATCAACGAACCAGAGTGGAAGACCAGACGGAAACCATGACACCCACCCCGCCATAACGTTGGGTCTCCTCCAAAACCATTTCCCTTCTGAACGTGGATGCAGTGAGCTGGATAGAGGATATAAGTCGACTTCAGGAAGCTCTCTCCACATCCTAGAGCCTGAGGAGGTCCTTGCCGACCCTCTCACCTCTGCAGTTGGTCAGACCTGTCTTCAGTTCCATGGGAGGCTTTGAGGGTCATCTGTACCCAGGCCTGTCCCTCTTCCTCTACGGACTTTATCACGCACGACTCGTTTTCAGGGCCTTGATATGCAACAGCCCCGTTCAGTATCTCCCACGCTGTCCCTGGAGCAAAGGAAGATGGGCCAGGCTGCAGCAAATGTACTATGTCGGCTTGGTGAAGATACTGAGCGCCTGCATTTTAGTAGCCCAAGAGCTGCATAGCATTCCTGGACAGTTTGTATTCATCAGCAAGATATATCATCAGAGGAACTTTTTGTATCGCAAGCAGTGGCAGCACCTCACTCTGTATATGACCTTCTTCCTGAGTGGGTGTGTAGATGTGGTAAGCCAAAACCTGCTGCCCCAGAGGTGCGCTGCTCTGGAGCAAAGTGCCCAAGTCCTGGGCATGTTTCTGCTTCTGCCCCTGATGGTGTCTCACATACAGGACTCAGAAGGCGTGGAGCTGCAGTCGCACCTCCTGCTCATAGGTCATCTTTTTTTTTGCTCGTGGTCATTGCAGAATTCTGGGCTCCCAACGTGCTGCAGCTCTGGGTGATGAAGGCCTTTCTGTATATGATTCTAGGCTCTTGGCTGATGCAGATAGGCTTTATGCTGTACAAACCCATCTCAGGCCATAAGTGGATGGACGATGACAAAAACGACATTATATTCGTCACCACCTTCTTCTGCTGGCATGTGGCTTCCATTGCCATTTTGATGACCTGGATCTACGGCTTCTCGTTTTGGTGGTATTGTTACGTTTGTTGATGTCTGAACCTGGGCGGGCCCAGAATGGTTCCTGTCACCTGCACCTTCTGGAGCACCTGGTGGAGAAATTGAGGGAAGTGGAGCTGTCAGAGAGGAGGACCAGGTGCCCTTCCTTCAGAGGTTCCACCTGATGCAGGAGACTCTGCTAGGACGGGCAGGCCCCCCCGCGCCCTTCTGGCTTCTCTCAGTCTCATTTGCTGAGCCGGGTGCAGAGGAAAGGTGATAGGCAAGTGACTATGACCTTCACTCCCAGCTCTCCCCGAGTATTTCCCCTACCTCTCCTCACTCTCTTCAACTCCAGCCAAGGCAGCTGCTCACCCTGCTCCTCTCTGCACTCTCCACTCCCCTCCAAGAGAATGGAACAATAATATACTACATCTTGCCTTTGGGTCTCGATAAATACCCTTCACCCACCACATAGAATACAAGCTAGTCATATTTAGTACATCATCATAGTTCACATACTGTATTACATCATAATAGTTTACCTCTCATAATAACCACCTCCACATCCGGCCTCTTTATGGATCTCTTCAATACTCATACTGAGTCGGAACTGCCATTTTGAATATGTAGAACCATTAGAACTGTTACTGAGTTCTTTGTCTTGATTACTTTATAATTTGTCAAAAGGAAAGTCAGACCTTTTTTTTCAGCTTTATTGAGGTATACTTAATATACCAAAAAAAATCGTACGTACTTCATGTATATATTTTGGTGAGTTTGGACCTATGTGATACCGTGGGGCAATGTCCTCCTCAGAGTCTAGTAGAACAGAGTAACGCCCCACATGAGTGAGGCTCAGAAGGGATCATCTGCTTCCAGAAGTTCTGTCTCTTCCTGAGTGTGTTCTGTAAGATCTTCTATCTGGGTATACCAGTCCATTGCTCTGTACATACCGCAATCAATTTCCAAGTAGTAGACCGACCTAGACCCACTCCTTCCTGGTTTTCATGTATAATACAATTCAATAGCTTGTTTATTTCACATCCTTTTCTTTTTACTCCTACAGCTACCCTGTCAGATCGGTTTATAGATGATAATCTAAAATTCAAAGAAAGTGGCTTAAGGTGGCTAGTCATTTTGCAATGCCACATAATGCCATAGCTGGGTGTCAAGGAGGGCTGGAATTCTGAAGAGTAGAGGTAAATTATTGGGGACTTGGGAAACAGTGCCTCTGTGTCACCATGCTGCTTCTCTCCCTGCTGTGCCTAGGAGATGGAGCATCTGTCAGGTATTCCTGAGGTTCCCAACCACCTGCAGAGCCTCCCCTGTGAAGGAAACCCACCCACCAAATATTATTCTGAGGTTGCAGCTTTAAAATGGCAGTATCAGTCCCCATTCGGACTTCTGATAGCGTCCTGGGATTCTCCAGCAATGAAGGCTCCCTGTTGTCTTTTAATGGAGGATTCCCCGGTCAGCCCTCCTGGCCCGGCCCCAGCAGGGTAGTCCAGATTTCTCCAGGCTTCTGGGCCTGTGGAATTCTGGCCCTTCATTCGGCTGCTGTGCTGCTTCTTGATCCAGGTGACCAGTGGAGCTCAGCAATTTCCCCTTTAGGTTCTGCTGTGTTCCTGGTTGGCCCCTCTGGTCCCATCTCCCTGGGTTTCTCCCCACAATCTTGGGTATCTTTCCAAGCCTTGCCCAGCCTTGCAGCTCCCCCTTTCTGTAGCCTAGTTGAACCTCCTCTAGTGATCTGCAATTGGGGTGGTAGGAAATCTGCTATATCCTTTCCTAGTGATATAGCAAAACTCTGTTTCCTACTTCACTCAGGCCTCCTCTTTTTGATATTTAGAGCATATTTTGGATTTTTTTTAACAACCAAAAAAAGATACTTTTTTGTTGTTATAATCAGGCCTCATCTTGAGGCAATAGCTTTCACTAATTAAGGGATGTTGTATACAAGGAGAGAAAAGCAAAGCCCATGTATTAGTATTTTGAGGTGTTTTCACTCTACAAAGGTAAACATTGAAGAGATACCAAAGCTACAAGTTGACAGAGCTGTCGCATTTCCGAGGACTTTTGAGTCCTAAGAGATATGGATGAGCTCATTCTTGTAGTAAATTAATGCCTAGAAATATTATGTCTCACAACATGTGTCTTTCAAGTAAAACAATAAATATTAATAGGGGCCTACAGAGCCACCAAGGATTATTAATGGGGCCTGAGATAATGGTGGAATGGGCAGGCTTCCTGTTTAGATGATAAGGACATTTCTTTATTCCTACATCACAATATTGCACGCGCACTCTGATAGTAATCCTAAACTTTGAAATGTAAAACCAACTGAAGATACATTTTGGGAAGAACAAAACCAAAAAAATAAATATGGTTTTGGAGAGAAAGGTGTCATCTTCACTACTATCCACCAGAGGGCACTATCTCTACACGTGCCCACTAAGGCATTTGCTCTCCATTTAGTATTGAACTATCCATTTAATAGAAATGAAAGAGGGAAGAAAAATACAGAAGCAAGGGTTGTCTCAGAATCCATTAATATAATGAAGGTCTGTGTGTTTCCTGTTAAACTTAGATGTGTGAATATGATAAGCATAATATTTAATCAATAGCTACAGATTATATTTTTAGATCTATAAACAACAGATACATATATATATAGATATCTACACATATATAGATTTATAGATATGTGTGTATCTCAAAAATACAGTGTCAATATCCCTTGAGCTAAAATGGCTGCTTTTTAGCAACCTTATAAGAACCATCAAAATGCTCTTTTTAGCTTATCTGTAATAATCTGTAATAATAAAAGCGTAATATGCAAATCGACCAAATGGCTAAACAGCGGAACGACCGGTCAGACGACCTTCTGGATGAAGCCGGGGCTGCGAAGGCCTACTCTTGCACGAATTTCATGCATCAGGCCTCTAGTCAGATAATAGGCATGCAATAATAAGTAGTAAACAAAGAGTCTGGTTCAGTAGCATAGATGAGATGTCAGTTTAATTCTGATCTTGGTTTTGAAGGATAAGTGGGAATTTGTTAGAGTTGTTCAGGCAGGCGTTCTAAGGTCTTGTAAGTTGCTGTGCTCAGGCACCTAGCTTGGCATTGCAGTTCCAGTGATGGGATTTCATGACCCAGTGGTTCCAGAGAAAAATATTGAGTTCCTGCCCCCTAGGAAGGGGGACTAAGGAAGAGCCACACAAAATTGTTTTATGGACAGCTTGAGAATTTGCTTTTCAGGGCTGAGAATTGATTGAGGACAAAGTATAAACCCCTAGTCTGATTTCTTCTTCATGGAAGGCACTTAGCTAATGTCTGTTGTCTCCCTTTTTAAAGCCAGTGGAAAATGAGATAACCCACAGCCAACCAGAGGAAACTATCTGGAAAGGAGGGGAAGAGGTGGAAAACAAAACTTGGATCTGAGGTTGAATTTTCCAGCTTATATGAGAGACAAGTCATTACATATACATTGGTTACCTGTTAAATTTCTAGAAGGATGTTATATCCAAAAGCTACATTAGAAATGGCAGATCCCTGCTTTCCCAAAACATAAAGTCAAGTTAAAAAGGCAGAACTTGCCGAAACCGGTTTGGCTCAGTGGATGCAGCGTCGGCCTGCGGACTGAAAGGTCCCAGGTTTGATTCCGGTCAAGGGCATGTACCTGGGTTGCGGGCACATCACCAGTGGGAGATGTGGAGGAGGCAGCTGATCAGTGTTTCTCTCTCATCGATGTTTCTAACTCTATCTCTCTCCCTTTGTCTCTGTAAAAAAAAAAAAAAATCAATAAAATATATATTTTTTTAAAAAAGGCAGAACTTAAACTTAGGACTTAAAACTATCATTGGACAACAGTGACAAAGAACCTGTCAGTGCACACAAAATAGTATGGACTAAAGGCCTTAGAGTGGGAAGAGTCTGAGACGTTCAAGGGGATCCAGGAGATTGGGTCACATAAAGACTGGTAGAATCTGGAACCCTTTGGAACAGGTGTCACTGTGCATTCTCAACGAGCTGGGTTCTGTTAATGGGGCTAATGCTGCCCCTTATGTATCACAGTGGCCGGAAGAGCATGGCAACATGAGCAATGCTGGTGAGTCCCTGAGAGGGAGGGCTCCCAGGCTTTGAGTCCCCAAATAAGGCAAATCACTCACCTCCCCACTCATTAATAGACCGGAGTCACTCAGGGACATCACGAGTGGCTCTTAGTTCTTCCTGTCCTCTGTTTTCCTTCACTCTGCTCTTGTTTTCCCCACCCCACCTTCCCCACCTTATGCCACCATATATTTGAGGACAGGACAGGACCCCATTCATAAGACAACTAAGTAAAATGCCGGTCAGGCCATCCTGTGTCATACCTCCTCCAGGCTAGCATGAGGTTTAGGATTAGTCAATGATTTCCTTGGTTCTCAAGTTGATATTATTAGTGTGTGGGATGAGTGTTGCAAGCCTTCCCAAATTATTAGGAAGTTTGAAGGCAGAAGAGGTGAGAAAGGGAAAACAAGAATGAAGAAATTATAGGATGAGTAAGGGGAAGATGTGGAGAGCTTTGTTCCCATACCCCAATAAGACGGTCCTATCATAATCAAGCCCTTGTCACCAGCCATGTGTATAGTTATGGAACACAACCAACTGGGAAATTTCTGCCAAACCCCACTTTCCTGTACTCAGCTGTCTTAATAAGCTTATTGAACAAATCCATGGCAGGCCTTGTGAATGACAAACAAACAAAAGTCCTAAAGATTGAAGATCTATAGAACTTAGACATTGTGCAAACCCTTTCAGTGCCCACGAAAAGAGGGATGAAAAGGCAAGGTCCCTACTCTCATAGAGTTCAGTCGAGTGAGGAAGACAAGATACACCAATGGATGAAAATAATGACTTGTTCGTTGTAATGATGGGAGAGGTACATGATGGTGGGGGGGGGGGGGTGGCGGTGCCATTGCAGTAGCTTCTACTGTGCTTGGTTCACCACAAAGATTATATGTAGCCAAGTTCCTGATGGATGACTAGTTATTTCTGAAGCAGATGGGATTGAGATGACATTTCAGGCAATGGGAATGCAAGAACAAAGACATGGAGGTTGGAAGTGAGAATACAGAGCAATGCGTAAGGAAGAGCAATGTCTCGTCTGGTCAACAGGTGGCACTGTTGAATGTCTTTGATAGCTTCTTTCCATATAGATATTGTTTACTTCCTCTTTTATAACATCTGTAGGAAAGGAAGTTTAATTAAACATGAGGATACACACAAGAAGTGTCGGGAGGAATTATACAGAAAAGTCCATCATTGAGAGGAAGTCCAAGGGGTTTAATTTTAAGGGGTGGTGGGAGATGAGCCTGGGAGGGAACCCAAAAGCCAGAACTGGTGAAGCTCAGATACTGTACTAAGGAGTTTGACTTTAGGACAGTGAAGAGTCTTTGAAAGGTCTTAACAATAACAACATCAGAAGATTATGGCAGCAGTGTGTGGAGAATGCTTGGAAAGGAAAGAGCCTGGAGCTAGGGAGGTGATTTTAAGAAACCGATGGAGTAGTCTAGGTGAGAGATGACAGGGGCCTGAAATAAGGGAGTGACTTATTTTATGCATGGAGAAGAGAGGACAGGTTCCAGAGACATGTAGGGAG
>NW_006284340.1:238024-252881 GCF_000327345.1 Myotis davidii | reverse complement strand
GAAGAAGAGAGGAGAGAGGAGAGAGAGAGAGAGAGAGAGAGAGAGAGAGAGAGAGAGAGAGAGAGAGAGAGAGAGAGAAAGAGAAACAGAGAGGAATCAAAGGTGATTTTCAGGTTTCTGGTTTAGATCATTGGATGAGTTGTGGTTCCAGTAACAGAGATTGGGAATACAAGAAAAGGAACAGGTTGGAATGAAGAAGAAAAAAAAAGTCAGATCAGCATTGAAAATATTGAGATGAAGGTGCTGGTGGATGCTCGTGTAGAGATGTCCCATAGCTCTTTGGGCATTTAGAACTAGAGATAGAGAAGTTTGGACCAAAAACACAGATTTTGGAATCATCCACATGGCACAGAATAAATATCTCAGGGAATGCTTATAAAAGGAAGGGCAAAGGGCTGAGAAGGGAGACAGAAAAAACATGGATATAAATTTAAAATACAAACACTTGCCCCGCAACCCCACCAGGAGTATGGGCTCTCCAGCCCGCCCGACGCTACCCACAGCCACCACCACCTTTCAGAATGACCAATGGCACGTGCCTGTGGCCTGAGCCAGGAGGTGCAGCAGGAGTTTGCGAAGCAGTACATTGCAGACCTGGAGCAGATCCTGATCCAGTGGATCACTGCCCAGTGCGGCAAGGATGTGAGAATATCCAGAATAGGCTCAGGGCTGGCACACGGTGCTGTGTGAGCGCATTAACGGGCTGTGTGTACCCCAAGGGGTGGCCCAGTGAAGAAGATCCAGGTCTTCTCCGTGGCCTTCATGTGGATGGAGCAGATGTCGCAGCTCCTGTCAGTAGCCAAGCGCTATGGCATCTGTAGCACCGACATCTTCCAGAGAAGGGACCTCTGGGACGAAAAGAAGTGGCCTGTGTGCAGAGGACACTGATGAAACTGGGTGGACTGGCAGTATCCTGGGTGATGGGTTTTTCTCTGGGGATCCCAACTGGTTTTTTAAGAAATCCAAGGAGGGCTCTCAGAACTTAGCAGACAACTAGCTGCAAGAGGGCAAGAACGTGATTGGGTTATAGATGGGCACCAACCACAGGTCATCTCAGGCAGGCATGACTGGCTATGGGATGTCATGCCAGTTCTTCTGATCCATCCTCAGCCCTGCTCCTGCCCTCGCTTGGACAGCTTATTTTTATTTTATGTATTTATTATTTTATGTATTATTTTATTTGTTTGTTTGTTTGTTTTAGCAGTGGCATTCCCTAGGAGCCCCTGGAGCTCTCAAGCTCCCCTCTGCCAGGGTGGGGGCCTGGCCTGGCGTGTCTCCTCTGGGGGTGCCCATGGCAGCCTCTCCCCCTGTGCTTATTAATACATTCCCTTCTCCAAACTCACAAAACCTGGACCAACTGGTCTCTTCTTTTTCCCTGACCAAAATTTAGGGCCTTTCCTCCTCCTTCAGACCTCTTCTCCCCGGATCTCTGTGCCTTCAGTTCATTCCTTGGCTGGGCATCAGCAGCAATGCCTTTGGGCCTTCCTTCCACAAATATGCCTCGCTCACAGCTGTGGCTGCAGGGACTTAGTTTATAGGGAGGGGTCTGTGGCAGCTGCCACCCCTGCGCCACTGGACTGGGCTGGCCACACACTGAAGGAACCTGCCCTGGCGGAGGCCCTCCTGGCCCCTCATTTCCCTTCCCCTCGCTGTGGCTAAGGGATGGTGTGAGGGGAGAGAGGAGGAAGGGCTTCCCACTGTGGACTGGGGCTTGAAGAATCTGAATTTGCTGATTTAAATAAATTATCTCTGTGTTGTTGGGTTTTTTAAGAACACGAGGTGGCAGAAAGAATAGGTCTGTGGAACAGAGGGCATGAGCTGACATAGTCTGTAACAATAGTGTTTGGTTGTTTTAGCTTTTATTTCCATTTTTATTATATGAAGACAATCATCATCAAGTGTCATCAGGAAAAGTTATGGAAGTCTTGTTTAGTTTTCTTATATTATCATAACTATACTGTAGTGGTGGTGAGTGGTACTTACTATTCACACCAGTTGTTCAGACTGAGGGATAGGACTAGTTATAGTATATAGGTTGCTCATTTTATAAGTCTCCCATTATAAACTTTAGGTGTGATGGGCAAATGAGGAACATCGAGAGAATAATTAGCTTATTATTCACTAGTTGAGCATTGTGCTCTAAGAGCAGAGATAGTGAATTAGAGTTAACTTACAGGGGTCACCTCGTCCACCTGTGGTCTCCATGCTTGGCTTTGTAACGTTCAACATTTATCTCCTCAGATGAACTTGGACAGTGCAGTGATCAAGCCTAAGGAGAATGAAAATATTTTGCACAACCAGATCAATATTTAGATAAGCTCTCGTTGGGTTTAATGTTGGGCCTAACCCAATAAGTTACACTTTGACTGGAATAAATATACATTCTTGCCCTTGGTTTCTGAAAAGTGACTGAGTAAATAAGGGATGGTGGAGTTAACAGTGAAATGAGAGAGCACCCACAGCTAACCCTACTTCCGGCCACAGTGATAAAACATGCGATATGGACAGCAGTTGTCTGTGTCCTTCCCTGGGGTGAGTGCAGATGGTTTGAGTTGTACTAGACACTCCAGCCAACACAAGGGGAACCAGATGGCAAAGAGGCGGTTGAAGAATTGCTTAATGACTAGCAAGAGGGGTTGGAGATAAGCAGAAGGTTGTGATGTCTTCATCAATGTGAGAGCACTGCCCCACTTAAGAGGACTTAATCCTGTGAAGCTTCAGAGGGTAGAATTTCTGTCCGTAGAAAGAAGATAAAGGAAGGCAGTTCACAATAGGAAGAATCTTCCTAACCAGTTCCTCTTTTCATAAATGGCGTGGCAGCCCTGGGAGGCCGTGAGCTCCCCACAGCTGGGGGTGCTCAAGCGGAGTGATACTGCAGAGGAGAGTCTTGGGGGTGGGGCGGAAATTGAGTTAGATGACCCCAGAGGCCACGGTCAGCTGAGATTTGGCGATGTGAAATGACCCATCCAGTTGCTTCGTTTTCTCATCCCGAGTACAATTCTGGTTCGTGAGTGTGTTTGTTTTTTCTCCCCATCTAGAGATAATCTGTTCTACAAATCTCATAATTCTGCTGGAGGATGAAATCTTTGCTGATTTTTTCAACACGTTTCTTTCTCTCCCGGTAAGTTTTCTCACCCGGACTTAAATCCACATGTTTCATCAACAGACAAGTAGTGAATCTCACTGAGCCATGTGCCTTTAAAAAAAATAAACTTACCAAATAAAAACTTTTCACTTTGAGCAAGTAAAAATGAATTAGAATTTCCTTTATATATTCAGGAGCTTCCCATCATTGATATAATCCAATCCTACGTCCCCACCTCCTTAATTGCCTTTACCTGCCCATCACACCCTCTGCCAGTACCCAGTAGTCTACCAAAGGGGCACCCCTGGCATTCTTCCTCCTCCGCACCTCTGCTGAGCTGTGTTCTTAGTTTCTGTAGTTCCACCGTCCAAAGTCTTAACCATTTTTCAAATCGCTGCTTAAGTCCTGTTCTCCTTAAGGAATCCCCAGGTGTCCTTCCAATGGGACTTATTTTCCCTGCCTCTGTGCCCCTTAGCACTTTGCAACTAATAAAATGTCTTAGTATTACTTCTGGAACCTTTCATGACACTGGCAGAGGTAACAGTATGTGTGAGAATCACCCCAAAGACCTGCTCTGAGAGGGCTCTTCATCTTTCCTCTTTTTTACCATGTTGCTGGCACCACCATCCATCCAGGCAGCTAAACCTGTTACCCCAAAACTCCTCCCTCTTGTTACCGCCTCTCCCCAACCTTCAAACAGTAAGAGGTCTGGCATTTTACTTTGTAAAAAATCTCTCCTATCTGTCCCATCCTTTTTGCCTTTAGATCCTTATCACCTCCCACCTGGTTCCCTAGGTCACAGGCTCTGCTCCATGACAAAAGGCTAGAATTATCTATCAGTTTTGGACACCTAATGACTCCATAAGTAATCAATACCCCTAATCTTCATATCCTTGGTCCTTTCCACTTTCTCCAGCTCAAGAGTTCAGGCAAATCCAAAGCTGTTTCTCTCTATGAAAGAGTTTAGACCGTTGGCTTTAGCCAATTAATATACAAAATACACAAAAGTCAACACCTTTTAATAGCTTGGGCTTTGGCCTTTGCACACAGGCAAGATAACTCCCAGGGCGGTGCCAAAAGATAAACAAATCTTGTCATTTCATCTACTTTGGGTGTTTTGGGGCAAGGTGAGTTGATTCAGTGGAGTACATTTAAGAATGAATGTCCCCTGAAATAGGAAAGCAATGGAACCTCTCTTCCCCTGTGGCTGTGATGCCCTGTGACATGTTCATGTGGAGAAGCTCTACCCCTTTGGCTGTTTCCTAGTTTTCTTTTGCAGGTCTTCGGTCAGACACCATTTTATACAGTTGAAAATGCACAATGGAGCTTGTGGCCAGAAATACCTCATGACTTGGTGAGTAAGGACCTTACTTCAGTGGCGGCCATCTTGGGGTGGGGGGTTGAGGGAGCTGAATGGGAAGTGTGATTGGGAGAGGGAGAGGGAGAAAGGAAAGCAGGTGAGTAGAGCAAACAGTATCAAGCCAGTTAGACATTTCTCCTTTGTGCATTCTTATCACTTGTCCAAGAGGTGCTGGTGAGTTCCTTCTTTTATATTCCAATCGAGGGTTAGCAAATGGGACTTCATCTCTCATGCTCACTGTGACTGGTTGGGTCGTAGATGCTTGAAGCACTGTGTTGAAAAGAACTCTGAGGCCACACCTAAGCCAGAAAGAGTCTGGGAATTGATTGGCAATGCCTGACGTGGGTGTGGGGTAGGCAGTCACAGGCCATGGGCTACGTAGTAATTTGCATGATAAGGTGTAGCTCAAGGTCAGATGCCACTCTGCAATTCCGAATACCTACTCCGCCACTCTCCTCCAGAGATTTGTCTCACTTTTCCCTCTTTATATGTCCCTTCTCCCCCTTCCCATTACTAGTATCCTTTTCCACCGTATGAATGTCAGACATACCAATGGCTCCCACATACCCTGCCGCGGCAGATAGTCTCAGACAGATCATCCTAATCCCTGCTCACAGCAAGGTTTTGTTTTCCCCTGGGATCTGGAGAGCTGAGAAAGACACCCCGCTCTGACTGTTACATTCAGTATTCCTAGAACTCCGAAATGTAAACATTTTAGTTTTTTCCTCCTTTCTCTGGTGGCTCAGTGTCTCAGGGATCCATCCTGTACTCTAACTGATGTTATGTGTGAGTCTTTGTGTGTTTTTGTACACGCTGTGCAGTTGATATGGGTTGGGAGCCTGCAAAATATTATAAATGTGCTTATAAAGAAGCACATTGAATAGAGTTATGACTCAACACCAAAGTCTCTTCTGCTCCTCTTCTATCAAGCAAGACTTAGATCTTATTTCAAAATGGATATGATTTTGACCCTCTCTGGGGTCATGATTTCAGAGAGGAAGGGAGAGGGAGCGGGAAAGAGATAGAAACATCAATAATGAGGGAGAATCATTGATCAGCTGCCTCTTGCATGACCCCCACTGGGGATTGAGCCTGAAATCTGGGCATGTGCACTGACCAGGAATTGAACGGTGACCTCGTGGTTCATAGGTCAACGCTCAACCACTGAGCCACATCAGCTGGGTGACTTAGATCTTTTTTTAAAACAGCTTCACCCACGAATATTTCTTTTGTACCAATCCGTTCACTCCTTTGGGAGCCTCAGTTCAAGTCTTCAGTTTCTTTAGGTTCTATTTTTAATCTCTGGGCCAGACTCAGCAAGTGTTAGGTTATTTGTTGCCCTTTTCTAAGCTGCATTTCTTTGCAGTTCAGTTCCATTTCTCTTTTCTGTTCCTATTTTGTTTGGACTCTAGATTCCAAAGTACAAAGGATTATTGACCTGGCTGGGAAAATACCGGTTACCTTTCTTCTGTAAAACCAACTTGTGTTTCCATTACATTCTTTGTCAAGAGCTCATCAGTTTCATTAATTCCCCAGAAGGAGGTAAGCATGAAGGTATAAGTATGAAGAAATATGGGAAGCCAGGCTGTGTGTTAGTCCTACAGTAACATACAAATAGTGGCTACTTTTATAGCCTTAGACATGCAGGTGGCTCGGTCTGTGTTGTGACAATAGGTAAAATCTTGAGCTGGAAAATTGTTACCTAGATCAATAAGCAGGAGTCAAATGGGCTGGCCGTTGTCTCACTACATTCATAAATGACAGAATGAGTGGTGGCCACAGAACATGACAAAATTGCCTGAACTCTATGCAAAATCAAACATATCTCACCACCTTCATTGCCACCACCTGGTCTCAGCCACCATCATTTCTCACCTGGCCACTGAAATCATCTTAGACTCCTTGGTTCTGCTCTTGTTCTGCTGCTCAAAGCAGTCAGGGTGAGCCTTTCAGCATTTAATTCAGATCATGTCATTCCTCTACTCACCACTCACCACCCCTGCACCAATGGCTGCTTTCTCAGTGTGAAATCCAACACCCCTACAATGGCCTTCAAGGGCCTAGAGACCTGGCCTCATTTCCCTTCTGACCTCATCTCCTCCTATGCCCCTCCTCAATCACTCCATTTCCACCACATTGGCCCTCTTGCAGTTCCTTAAACATGTTAGGCATATTTCTATTTCAAAGCTTTGCACTGGCTGTTTACTCTTCCTGGAATGCTCTTCCTCCATATCCACATTGGCTCCCACTCTCATCTCCTCAAATCTCTGTGAAGTTCTCACCTATCCCATGAAGACCATAATGCCCACTTGTCCAACCTCTGCCTTAGCACTCCCGACCCTTCTCTACTTTTTCATTTTTTCCTGTAGTGCTTCAACTTTTCCAGATAATGTTGTTGTTATACTGATTGTTCATTGTCTGTCTCATTCACTAGACTATAAGCTCCTTGAGGGCAGGAATTTTTGTTGTTTGCTAATGTATCCCAAACACCTGGAATGGTACTTGGCACTTAGTAGACGTGTAATAAATATTTGTTGAAAGAATGAATGAATAAAATCTCCATCTAGGATTGAATTGGTAACTTTACTTTCAGCTCAACTAACCAAAGGAAATCAGATAGGCTCCACCCAGGGAAGGTTAAGATCCAGGAGATTCCATTGAGTAAAATGTTGTAACGAATCACTGCTATGCTCTCTCTCTCCTGCCATATACGTATTGGGGAAACTGGGTTGGTAGAATTACTGTCATGAGGGGACGGTAGAAGGCAAAGGGCCTTGGTAGGAGGGTGTTTTTGATTTTGGATTGTACGTGTGCTTGTGGGTCTCTCACATGTCACTTGATGCATATCAGTAGAGGGCTTGGTGCCTAGTTTCTAAAGCACCACATAATCAGGACCCAACTCATCTAACTATCCACCATTTCTCCTCACTGAGCGAATGGGGGACTGACCGTGCAGGAGGCTGAGAGAGGAGCCGAGGACAGAGCTCACTCTCTCTCACCATGGACTTTTCCTGGCAGCCAAGATGATGAGATGGAAAAAGGCAGACCAGTGGCTACTCCAGAAATGCATTGGCGGGGTCAGAGGGATGTGGCGCTTCTGTACCTACCTCAAGGGCAGTGCAGGTGGGTTCTTGGAGTTCTTCCTGGGGCCTTTGCAAGTTCTCAACAGTTTCTAGGATGCCCCAGAGCCCTTACTGATAGTTCTGTGTGTCTGTGGTGAATATAAAAAATTACTTATAATGCAATTTGAGTAAAGTCTTTTAAAACTGGGATTCATAGTGTAGGTTAGGGCAAATGCATTCTGAGTCCCTTTCGCTCACTCATTTGTTCATTCATTCAACAATAGTGATTGAGCACCACTCTCTGGCAGCCACTGTGCTGGTAGGTGGGGATACAGCGGTGAATGAGAGCTATACTAAATCCCCACGTCATAAAGCTGCCACGATGGTGGGGAGACAGACAAGGAACAAGTAAATAAATAAATCCTTGTGGCGAACGTGTTGGGATGCATCTCTTTCTGCTCTTTTGGGTCCAGTAGTTGGTGGATACTGGGAGGCCAACAGCTTGGACAGTTCAGTAATGTTAAGTTTTACTCAGGGACAAGCCTTGGTTTAAGGGTGACATCCTGGATCTCCAGGGAACATGGAGAGAAGAACTATCATTCAGTTTGTCACAAGGACTTCAGCCCTGACAATTATGAAACAAGGAACATAGTGTTTGGCACATTTTGGCCCCAGTGTCCTTCTGCTAGCTACTCTGGGTCCATCATCTTGGAAATTTGCTTTTCCCTCTGTCTTTATTTTTTGGACCAAACTCCAATGTCTCATGATCCATCTTCAGAGTTGTGCCGTTTTTCTTAAAGTGACAGTTTTTCTAACAAAAAAGTCACAAAAGATCCCTATCCATTAATTCCCTTCCCCCATGACTCCCATCTGCCCCCATATTAGGACATTTCTGGAGATGGTGCCTTGACCCAGAGGAGTGGCTAATGTTGGAGGCAGTAGAGCAGGTGGGTGGTGGGGGTATCAGCTGCCACACCCAGATGCAACCACTGAAGGGGATAGATAGGGGTGTAGCTCTGTGCCTCCCCTGTCTGATCTGTAGGTGAAGAGCTGGTGGATTTCTGGATCCTTGCTGAGAAGATCCTGGGCATAGATGAGATGGACTTGGAATTGAGAGACCACTACCTATCTCTCCTCCTCATGCTGAAGGCCACCCATCTTCAGGAGGGCTCACGGGTCGTGACCCTCTGCAACATGAACATCAGTAAGAACTATAAAGTGTATCTGAAGTAAAATCCCTGGGAGATGTAACCAAAAAAATCAATCCAGTGTCTGATAGCCCTCAGTCTCTGGCTTTGCACACTGCCACCCTTTCCATCTTCTATGCATCAGGGATGCCAGTGGGAGACCCAGCCCATAACAGGGGAGGGATGGGAGAGACCATTTGTCCTTAGGCTGGTACTGGCCTCTTCCTGAGCTTTTACTTGCCAGTGATGTTTTGCTGGATGGAGTGAAGAGGAATTGGAACAAGGTAATTGCATGCCTCCTCCATCTCTGAGCCTGCAGGGCTTGTCCTTTTTTCTTTTTCTCTTTTTTTTCAATTGGGATTCTTTAGAATAAACTGCAGCCCACGGGTCAAGTGAAGTACATGTGGCCTATGAACTAAGAATGTTTTTATATTTTTAAAGGGTTAAAGAAGACAAGTGTGCAACAAAGACTGTAGGTGGCCCACAAAGCCTGAACTATTTACTAGCTGGCCCTTCACAGACAAAGCCGCCAACCTCTTCTCTAGAACATGCAGTGAGGAGGCATTGCTAACCCAAACACAAATGTGTTCCAGATTTGCTCTTGGGGATTAGTCACGCTACTCTTAATTCATAGAGATCATTGAGAATTGATGGCATTAAAATCAGGGCTAATAAAGACTCCTTCAAATTATTGTCCAAAGTCCTTCCTCCTGTCAGATCTGATCCCGAGAAACCCATTCAGAGGTACATGTTCTTACACAAGTTTTCATGTGATGTTTGCTTTTCTTTACAATAACATTCTATAGTCTAAAAAATAACTTGAAGAATCCCCTAGAATGACTTATTTATCTGGGGGGAAAAGGAAGGTAATCAGAGAAAGGGGTCACTGTGCTGAGCAAATCGTAAACTTGAATCCACCATGTATTTGACCTCCTCACAGCCTTGGGTTGCGTGAGGAACCAATGAAATTCTAATCAAAAAACTTTCGGAAAAACTTCAAAAGCTCACTGGCGCCACATCGTTTTTCATCTTCCGTCTCTCTGCCTTCTTTCCAGAGTCGCTCCTGAACCTTTCCATCTGGCATCCCAACCAGTCAACCACCAGGCGGGAGATCTTGAGCAACATGCAGAAAGTGGCTCTGTTCAAACTCCAGAGCTATTGGCTTCCCAACTTCCACATTCATGCCAAGACCATCATAGCTAAGGAGGATTCATGCCAGCATCTGATGCAAGAGTATGAGACTCGCCAGTGCAGTCTTTGCTGTTCCCATTTAGGAGAGCTCCCTCTGAACATGAGCATCAAGAAGTCCTGCCACCCCCAGAGGTGGTACTCGAGCAGGAAGATCAAACGGAAGATGTGGCAGTTGATAGACCATGCCTCGTGGTCTCTAGAATTGGATACCAAGCCAGGCGACAATTCTGTGTCCTCCCAGAAGATCTCTCTTCAGGAGAAAGTGGTTGTACACATGCCTTCCCTGAAAATGGCCTCTTCAAAGGAGGGAATAACCAGTTCCCTGGGAAAGGACGGTCTCAGTGCCAAGAAGTCCAACATGAAGAAGAAAGCCAAGAGCCATCTCCACATGGAGGGCCTCTTTGAGACAAAGATCTCTACCCACCTGAGGATGGCCACCCCCATCATCCGTCACTCCCCCCGTTTGACAATCAAGGGGGCCATCAAGAAAAGACTCTCCTTGGGGTGCACCCACTGGGCCTTGTGTGCTGATGCCTTTGCAGGGAGTCCCTTCCGGGACCACCTGAAGAAGCTGAATTTGAAAATGGAGATCCAACTCCTGGACCTCTGGCAGGACCTGCACCATTTCCTCAATGTCCTGATGAATAACAGGAAGACTGGGAATGCCACCTTTTGGCACATACTGGGCAACCGGATCTGTGAGCTCTACCTGAATGAACAGATTGGTCCACGCTTACCACTCAAATCCCAAACCATTGAGGGTCTGAAGGAGCTGCTGCCTTCTGGGAATATGAACCCCTGGATACCCAAAGCCCAGGAGGAGATCTGCCAGGTAGGTCACACCTTACCAAGATGGGTTAAGATCTGGAAGATGGGGTCAAAACTGACCTAAGATCCTATCTGCTCATCTATACTAAGTTAATGATATAATTACCCATATAACCCTTCACCTATTGAAGAGCCTATTAATTTTTTAAGAGCAGGCTGTACAGATTCCCAAGAAACAGCCGAAACTCCAAAGTAGAATGGAGGTGGGGGAGTGGTCAATATCCACCTTTTATTCCTTCTTCAGTTCCCCCTTACGTGGAGTCTCCCAAAACCATGAACCTCTGAGTGTTCCACTGAGGGAAGTTTTCATAACTCTGTTCTGAACATCGTGTATTAGAATGCAAGGTCTTTCTTTCCTAGAATAGCCAACAAGAAAATGGCCAGTGGAGAAGGGTTTATTCTTATCCCAAAACATGAGATAAAAGCAGGGGACCATCCTAAAGACTCAAAGGAAGTAAGGCCCGTTGCTTGATTGTTGTATCATCAAGATCTTGGGAGAAAACAAATGGCGGAGTCAGCTGGGAAACAGACGAGCATCCAATAAAAGGGACTAATTACAAGGTAGTGGGCGCGAGAGTAGGGAAACTACAGAGGATAGTGCAGTACCCCAGGGCCAGTAATGGTGGACCACTTTTATCACTCTTAGGCCAGAACAGTGGAGGAGAGGGAATAGTTACCAGAAGAGCTATATGGAATGGAGTGCTTGGCGGGAGCTGTAATCGTCAGTAGAGGGATGTAGCCAGTCCATAGTGATCTGGCTGGGAGGGACCAAGGGGAATAGATATCGGCTCCTGCCTTCCCATCTCCTGTTAGGACTCCTGACTGGATAAACCCAACCAGAGGTCATGGGAGCTTGTTGATGTGGTCCATACAGGTTAATTTCCCAAGGCATAAGCCTGGTAAAGAAAGGGTAGAGAGTAGATCTGGAAGGGCAAATAGATGTAAGTAGCAAATTTTTTAGTGCGTTATAATTTATTTACCTTATAAAACACATTACCTCCTCGAGGCTTCCTAGCACCTCTCAGAGGCATAAAGGGTAGTACTGGCATTTGTACAATGAGGAAAGTGAGACTCAGAGAGGGTAAGAGTATTAGCTCAAGGCCCACAGCAGACTGGGAGAGGAACAAGGGGCAGAACCTAGGAGTTCTAGGAGTTCTTGGCTCTAAGTCCAGCACAATTTCCAGTACAGAATAATTATCCAGGGTTGCACATCTGGGTTGTATGGGACCAGATCAGTCCAGTGGATCCACAGCCACAGCTCTCCTGTGCACAGTTCTTCAGTTCTGGAAGTCTAGAGGCTCCCTACCTCTTGTGAAATGTGCTCCCTCCTCTCCGCTCCCAGGGAACTTTGCCCACACCTCTATGGTGGCATGTGCCGTCATGCTAGAAGGTGAGCTCCTCGAGAACCAGGCTTACAGCATATTGATCTGTATATTCTCAACAATGGGCACGGTGTCTGGCACGTGAGAGGCACTGAGAACGTATTCATCAGATAAATAAATGAATGAACGTGAGGGTATAGATAGATAAACCCAGCTAAGCACTAACGCTTAGCTTTCTGTTGTTATTATTGGGCTTTGTTTGTTTGTTTATTTTAATGTAATGAAATAATTTTCACAAGTGGGCAAGGTCTTCAAGGAGGAGATATCAAGAGTAGACACACCAAAAGAAGATGGTTGGTTTTCAGGACAATTTTGAGAATCAGATGAGATAGTACTTTGGAAAGGAACAAAGATTTAAGAGGTGTCAAATAGCTGTCCTTCAGTAAACTACTCGTTGTACCTCTTCTTAAGTATTGACTTTGGAAAGGAACAAAGATTTAAGAGGTGTCCTTCAGTAAACTATTCGTTGTACCTCTTCTTAAGTATCGGTTACTATCCTCTGAGGTTCAGAGAGAGGCTGCGTGAGCTGCAAATTTAGAAAGACAGAGGAACGTGCTGGTTGGTCATGGCTAATGTTTGCTGTTCCATTGTATCTCCAAACTAGAGACTCCGGAATTGGCAGCCTACACTTCTTCCAGGTAAACAACCAGCAGGCTGAGCACACCTCCTAACGCTTATGTCCTTATGTCGTGTTTGACTTGCAGATGCTCAGCTCCTGGTATGATGAATTCCTGAATGAAGAGGACTCCTTGTTTCTCACTTATGCAGTAGGAGGGACTTTGAGTTGGGGATGAATCATAAGGTTGATAAGGTTGAGGGGAGAAAAGAGAGTAACTGCTCTTTTAGAAGCCTTATTCGTTAAAGTAAATGAAAGTCTGGTGTGTGTTTTTTTCCTAGAGGCTACTGGGGGGTTTGACATGGTCCCTGATGCTTAAACATAAAGCTCTCAAGGCAAAAGACTCAGTGCCTAAGCTGACTTTAAGAGTCACATCGAATTTCTCCGTTATAGGAAATGGGTTTGCAATGGATCTGAGCAAATTGAAAACCACCAGCCTCAGTCCGCCTGACAGGGAGACACAGGAGGACTGGGCTGTTACAAAAGTCTTGCTTCTGGTCTAGTTCCTGTAGCAAATACTGTCTGTCCCCCTCCCCCTTCTCTTAGACTCAGGCCAATGTCAACCACACGAGGAAGCATAAGAAAGACTCTATAAGCAAACAAGAGAACATGCTTCTTTATAAGAGATTGGAGGAGTCCCTGGCACTAAGCCAGGGTCTGGCTAACATGGAGGAAATGGATTCGGCGCAGTGGAGAAAACTAGCTACTGAGGACCTGAGACATGACGGGTCTCTCCGGGTAGAACTGAAGTCTCCAGTGTTTCTGACAGGTGAGGGCCGTCACCATAATTTTTTCGATCCCTGACACATAGGCATCTGGGAACTATGGAGCGTTAACAGCTAGTGGTTATGTACTGTGTGTCAGCACTGTGCAATGCAGGAAGCAGCCGATGGATGTTTCACTCTCACCCTTGGCTGAGAGGCGCTATGGACAACAGTGGCCATTGTCATAAGGACAACTGACATCTGTGAGTCCACACGCTGGGATTCCTTCTGGACTCCACTAGTATCAGAAAGCACTCTACTGCCCTGGAGAGTTCAAGGACAACTGGGTGTGACTGGGCAGAAGGTCCCCACGGGTCAGGTGTCTCAAATAAGGACAGAATCCTCCCACGTTAGAGGGGTGGCCCACGGTCTTTCCTTGCTTCTAATCTGGCTTAGAGAACTTGTGTTCCTTGCGTATAGACATTCCATTAGGACATTATTGTCGTACTTAAATAATGTGTAAAAGGCAATACTTTCAACAAAAGCATATCAATCTTTGACCCCAGAGTGGTCAACTAGACTCGCCTCTGTTTTTATCTACTTGATAGATATAGAGAAAATGTCCTTTGAGGAACTCTGCTACAAGTATCCAAAGGTGGCCATAGAGAAGATAAGTGAGGACTACAAAATATATTGTGAAAAAGCACCTACTAGTAAGACGGGTAAGTGTTTAAATCCACAGAAAGATTGGAGACAGCCCAGTACGAAAGAATCCCCCAACGCAATGAGCCAAAAACCAAAAGGGGAACCGTGCTTTGTTTGAAATAGGGATGGTCAGACTTGTCTCCCAGCTCCTGCCCCCTCCTACAAAGTCATAGAAGGGCATCATGAAAATGAGATGCGATGATAAGTGAACGAGGATGAGGATGAAAATAGTTAATTCCTACCTTCTTGCCTAGTTATTACTCTGGGCTTTTAAATAATGCAGGTTTATCTTCTGCGAAGTTCCCTGGAGTCAAAGATGTATAGAAGGAGGTTTGTTGGGAATAGCACCTGTAAGGGAATGGGAGGAAAGCAGCACTAGGAAGAGGTAGGCACTGACTGTTAGGCGGTTACAGTAGACCTCCTCATATCCCCCTAAGAAGCTGGAGAGCCAGGTGGCACTTCAGCATGGTCCCTCACTGAGGCAAGGGGCTGTTATAACGTCTGTATCAACTCACATGGGGTGTGGCTGTCCCTCAGGAGGGTCTGACCTTGGGTCAGGCAGAGCCCTTTGTTGGAGGCAACTCCCAGAATGAGTTTCAAGACTTCCTGCATTTCTGACTTGTCCTTTGTCAGTTTTAGGAAAATTCCAGTTATTATCTCTTCAAGTATCTGCCCTGCTTCATTCTATTTCCTTCTGATAATTTTACTACACATATTTAATAATATATATATATATA
>NW_006284340.1:236095-238008 GCF_000327345.1 Myotis davidii | reverse complement strand
AAGAGAGATAGAAACATCAATGATGAGAGAGAATCATTGATCGGCCGCCTCCTGCACGCCCCCTACTGGGGATCGAACCTGCAACCTGGCCATGTGCCCTAACTGGGAATTGAACCCATAACCTCCTGATTTCTAGGTCGATGCTCAACCACTGAGCCACACTTCCCAGGCCACATATTTTTGACATTTCAGCCACATTCCCCATGTCTCATATGCCTTACTCTGTTTTTTCATACATCTTTTTTCTCTCTTTGTTTCAGTATAGATATTTTCTTTGAGTCTTACTCCTAGTTCAACAATCCTCAGCTATTTATAATTTGTCATCCTACCCATTTCTTAACTCTCAATTTTCTACATTTCAGTCATTAAACCTTTTATTTTTAGAATTTATTTTTTTCCTTTTGGCGATACTCGGTCCGTGTTGATATTTTTTCTCTTTTAATTGCTTACATTAAATGAATCGTAGTAATTTTCAAGTCCATATTTGGATTTCCTGCCATGTTTTTTTCAAGTGTCATGTGTCTTTATTCTCCGCGGTGTTTGGTCATCTTTTGAAATGCCTTGTTATTTCTGCTTTATTTGTGAACGCGCTGGTGGTACAAGTTTGTAGGGGTGATTTGAGGCTCTTGGTGACCTTACTGTCCTCAAGGGAGGGTTTGCTTTACTTCTGACACACACTGAACAGGCGCATCCAGATGACTTTCACCCCCTGAGGGTTAGAGCTGGTTCGGAACTAGCTTCCATGCCTTTTGATGGGTGAGCGAGTTCTGGTTTTTCTTCCTTTTGGGGGGGCAGGTCCCAACTGAAAGCCTGGGGTGCTCTTCATGGCCTCTTCTCCTTTGCTGTTTTGCAGTTTTGCTGTCTTCGGCCTTGAGAGTCCACCAAAAAGTTCTGTATTTCTCAGTAACAATCATCATACTTGTCAAATGCCTTGAACATAAAAGCAGTGGCCAATGGGTTTCTCTGCCCATTTTCTAAGGACGCACGGCTTTGTCTTGGGTTCTCCTCTGGCCATGAACAGGGCAAATGCCTCCAGGGCAGATGCACTGTTGGTGTCAGTTTACCCTTTGGTTTCTAACCTTCTCTTTGCTTCTGATAGCTAAGTTTCTATTTTGGTTTGTAGTATGTCTTACAGGCTTCCTTACAAGTTTGAACGCGTGTTGCTCTTTCAGCCAGCATTTCTAGGTGTTTTTTATTGGGAGGTTTCTTGGGGTTCTTTGTTTTGTTTTTTGATATCTGGTCTTCCATTGTCTGGATTGTACTTTTTCACCTATTCAATTGCGTATTAGACTCAGTATATGTTTCTACGGTTTTCGATCCTTTGGCATATTATCTGTCACTGAACATATTACCAAACCAGACAGAAATGTCCTATGTGTGTGGGGTGTGGGGGACATTCTAGTTAATAAATCGTTTATAAAGGATTTACTATAACCAGGCCACGTTCTAATTTCTGGAGGCGCAAGATGAGTAATATGCCATCCCTGCCCTTGAAAAAGTCTGCACTATTTTCTACGATATTAACGACCTTAAAAGACTCTTTGAATACTAAAATGCTTGGAGCCTGTCATTCTTAAAAAGTAATGTTTTTAACATATTTTTGAAATAATGGTTTCTAAGTGGCAATAGGGCACCAGACACCCACCCCAAATTGTGTACTATGGTGCGACAGAATAGCACTTGAGAAGTTCGCTGTGCAAGCAGTGTCCTTAGGAAAGGGAATGGTTTCTGTTAAAGCTAGAAAGTGGGGGGAACTCTTAATGAGGAGGTCAAGCAAGAATCTGTGCGTTTGCCCTAGCTGGTTTGGCTCAGTGGATAGAGCGTTGGCCTGTGGACTGAAAGGTCACAGGTTCGATTCCAGTCAAGGGCATGTACCTTGGTTGCGGGCACATCCCCAGTAGGGAGTGTGCAGG